>NW_020448320.1:970050-1022049 GCF_003343035.1 Apteryx rowi
GAGCTGGGAACCCATGAAGTTGTTTCTCCACCCTCTCGTTTCAGAAAGTTACTCTTTGCCCTTCTGTGAAGTAAAGCCATTAGGCTTTTCCCTGGGCACCACACTTCTAGCAGATACCTTGGCAACAGACAGTGCCTTGGTCTCATCCTTATTAGACTTTAATCAGAATGATTTTTGAAAACATAGCATTAAGCATCTAGGATAATAACATTATGGATTAAGCTCCATATATGCTATAAAGAAACCATTTTTCATTAAGCCATTTCCAACCAAATTGCATTCACTCAGGACACTTAATCAGGCAAACTGAATATAAATCACTTAGAGGGTCTATAAGTCATGTTGGTCACTGGCCAAAAAAAAAAAAAAAAAGTATTCCTTTAAAAATGAGCAGAAAACCGCCCAGCACTTCCTTCATCTCCATTGCCCAGTGCAGCCTAATTTTACTGGGCTGAAAACTATGTAAGGAGGTAGGTGTTCAAATCTGAGATATCAATTCCTACAAGCAGTCAGGAATTTCTAGGCTAAACTTTTCTTATGCTTCCACCCCTAATGAAAAAAACAGTGACCTGCCAAAACTGAAATTGACTGATGGGAAAGGCTTGATTTCAACAAGTCTCTCAGCTTAAAAAAATCCAGAAGAACCTTTGAATACCAAGAACTGCTGTTTTGACATTTTTAAAGTGAAAAGTTTTATTTCCTAATTGAAAGAAAAAAACAAAAGACCCACATTCATTTTGTACTAAGAAGCAACAAATACTTAGAAAGGTCACAATCAAAATATACTCTTTGAACATTATTAAAGTAAAATATTTAGTTTGGCCCCATCTTGATTTTATTTTGGGGATTTTCATCCAAGTTTTAAGTGGACCTTTCATCCCTGGTGCGAGATAGGAAAAATACTGGAATACTTGAGCACTCTGACAGGGTAGGGAGACTTACTCCTGCCGAGGTTCAGGAGCTCTTTCTCTTGTTCTAATTCCACCAGAAGGGCATGCAAGACCATCCTCACTTTAAGATGGCTGAAAAGCAGGAATGAAGTTACTGGTAGGCTTTAATTCTCAAGAGCCTGACACCTGCCCCAGATGCTTATAGGTAAGATCCAACGCACAGAAAGTCATATCCTCAGCTTGGGTAAATCGGAGCAGCTGATGGGCAGCAGATATGAACTGATTTACCTGGGCCAGGCGTTAGGCTTTATCTTAGACCTGTCACATACTGGTGTAGACATCTGCTAAAGTACCAGATCAGGCCCTATTCCTAAATGCAGTGGTAAGCTATGCTGGCTATAGTGCTGCCTGCATTGGGCACTGGTCTGTTAAGCTGCTTTTTCTCCATTAATGTACCTTCTGAGTCCATTTTAAGGAGAAACTAACAAGTCAGCCATTGACTTACCACAGGACCCATTAGCAGCAGGCATTTAAAACTGCAGACCATTTACTTTAGCTGTATTATGGCCCTGCTGGTATCAATCACCATAACATCACAGACAACAGCAGAGCTACACCAATTTATATGAGCCAAGGATCTGGCTTCTTACCTTTACCGAGGTATTTGCAGTAATTCATATTCTTAAGCCTTGATTCGGAGCCTGGTTGTTTGCAGCTGGACCCCTTGTAGAGCCCCAGTGAAATAAAATTAGGTGAAGCAATTTCTAAGGCAATTTAAGACCATTAAACATGGCCCAAAAAGTGATTAACATTGTTTGCGTGATTTACTGACCTGACTGAGCACAGTTTGGTTGAAAACGGCTTAATCAAAAACACTTCTACTTACAGCAAGAAGAGGGCTTAATCCATGCTTTCAAAAACATCTATTTTAGCCAAATATGGAGGGTCAAATATAGAGACACTGATCATTGCCAAAGTTTTGACTGATACTATTCTTCTAAGGAAGAAACATGGGTCCTATCCCACATCTAACCCTGAAATTAGCAGGGCTCCATCCATGAACTGCTCTGCAGTGTCAGAGCATTCCTAAGGGAAACCTGCAGTTACTGCAGTCAAATGTCAATCCTACGGGAGGCAGTTTGCAGTGCAGAAACGGACACACAGGCACAGATTTGTGGAATCACTGCGGTGTATCATAAACTTCCCCCCGTCTCYGCTCCAATGATCTCCTCCTCAGCCTTTCCAAAATGAGGAAAACCACTTTGGAACGTATCTATACGCACAGCTCCCTATCAAAGATGAAGAAAATACCTTAAGTGTAAGAAACATTATTTGCCACACTCCCTAATCTAAATACTGTTTTCTGCCAGTGTTCCTCTGTCATTGTTTTTTTAATATGTAGGAGAGGGGTGTGCAGAAGAACACTTGGAAAGCTGATTCAAATTGCTCAGATTGTGCACCAAATTAAAAATCACCTCATTCAACAATTCTCTGGCCTAGATTTGTTTGCTCCCACTGCCAGATGCAACTTAGTTGCACCTGCTCACCTTCTGATTCCGGAGTGAGCTGGCAACACCTGTTCTGATTTAATTCGATGAAAGTAAATCACTGCACGTCCCCTAGCAGCAAGGATCCATTATCGGTAACTACATTATCTGCAGCGTACTAAACATTTGCTCTGAACACACTTACAGGAAGATAAGCAAAATAATAGGAAGCATCTCAGCAAGCGGTTGCCAATCTAAGTTCTTCCCTCTCCAGGAGCACCTAGCAGTGCAGTAGGGAGGGAGGAAAAGCGGATTTACCATCAGGCTTTTGCAACCTGTAGATGAATGCAGATAATAAATCTGTGCTGATGGATGAGGAATTTGTAGGTCTATTCAGGAGGACATCAGCAGGAGGTGAAGGACTTGTTTTGGATTGTAAGCAAAAAAGACATGTAATGGCTGCAATTGCGGGAGAGAGATCCAGTGCGGTACATGGAGTCGGGCTGTCGTGTTTCTCCAGCGGGTGCCTGCTAGATCCACATGAGCAGTGACGGGAGGGGGCTCTGTGGGGTTTCAGCACTGTGGGTCACTGCTGTCCACCGCTTTGGCAACAGTGGTTTGCAGGATCATCATGATCCTCAGGCTGCTGCTGGGCTTCTCGTTGGAGTTTGAGGAATTTGAAAAAAAATCACGAAGGAAATAAAAACCGTTTTGGCAGAGGAGGAAGATAGATCCAAACTGCTCCAAAAGGAGATGCAGATTACATGTGAAGTATGTAGGCCCAGCTTTAGAACAGATTTCATTTTCAAATCTCCTGAAGTCTGCAACGACACACAGCTGATATGTTGGCAAGCAGCGTCAGGCTGGCCTTCTCCTAAACAAGTCCACTTCCCAGCTGGTATCTACATGGTGTGTGGCCGCTTTTCCCTCTTCTGTATTTCTTCCAGCCCCATGAACTCCTGAGCCCTTGCAGACAGTCCAGGGGCAAGGACATGGCAATTCCCACTTTTCACCCATCTGTTAGCAAACCCACACTCATATTCTGGCTCAACCCGCATCCCCAAACCAGGCAACAGATACGAAAAATACAGAGCGGGGATGTTTGCTCAAAGACACGTCTCCCAGAGGACCTCAGTGCAGCACCTGTGGTCATGCTGTGCTGCTGTCCCTGGACACAACCCCTATACCTTCATTTCCCCCCTGTTTTTACAGCAGTCCCAAAGCCATTCATCTGCACCTACCAAGGACACAGCAGGAGACAGAGCAGTTTCACTTGCTGTTCACCACTTCCCTTTTGACTGAGCTGCGCCCTCCCCCCCTTTTTTTTCAACCAGCTCGGCTTTGCAAACTCTACAGTGAAACTGCAACCAAACCCAGTTCATAAAAGGGGAGAAATACCTCACAGGCACCAGGAGAGCACAAAGCTTACATCAGTTTTTGCACAGGCACAGCAGCTGACATATGGCACAATGCAACAAGCAAACAAACCCAAAGCTATTTGGCGGTGACCTACACATCTGCTGAAGTGAGAACCAGGGCCTTAGGGCACAGTTCAAACCCAGCTGGTTTGAATGGGAAAAAGCAACATCGTCCGTTCTGTCTTACAATACATCCACCTGCGACCCAGCTAACATTAGGAATGGGGCCATACCTATTATAACACCCTATTTTATACAACAAAACTCTAAAATGACAATGTGGGGTTCTCTACCTAGTGCTGGATTAAATTTACTTTGTGTGCAAGTGAAAAAGTTTTTTTTATATATATATTTTTTCCTAACTACTAGACTGATYGTTCATTCTGTGGTCCCATGAAAGTCAAGCCCAAACACTTTGCTCTATTTCTCTTTATGAGAAAGAAGTGTTCCTTAAACAAAACCTTCCCCTGAGCAATACCAGACTGACATTATGAATTTGGGAACTGGGATATAGAAAGAGAAATTTCAGGTGTAAAGGAAGGAGGATTGAGATTTAGCAGTGACCTGAAGGTGCAGAATTAAAAAGAGGGGGAAATCAAGGCTGCCATTAAGGTAATGAGTCTGGGAACATGGAAAGAGGAATTTGTGATGGAGTGAATAAGGAATATGTTTTTTTCCACAATGAATTTAAGTAAGCGCCAATGATATCTGAGAAGGCAGACACTAGGGAGGCAGGCAGAGGTGGGAAGGTAATCTGAAATGTATTGACACAGAGACCTGAGACACGCCCATGCAGGGATAACACGGAGTGGATGGTAGAGAAGGGCTGTTGAGATACCAATGGCAAGGCAAGAGGTAAGGAGCACCACAGGAGAAGAGTAGTAGTGAGGAGGAGAGACTTACGATTGGGAAGGCTCAAAGAGGACAGAGATTTGAGAAGAAGGGATCTACTAGTATCAAAAGGGGTAAAGAAGTTTAAGAATGATATAATCCAAACAAGGATGACCTCAGAGTGAGCTTATATAAAGGGAGCAGCTTGGTGCCCGACTCTTATGTCAGGAGATGTAATTCAGTCACAAGCTTTCAGTCACAAAAGGACWGAAACCCTAATGTATGTTTTCCAATTATCGCTTTTGATCGAACTACAAGCAGCACTCTCCTCTCATGCTGAAATAAGCTGTAAGCAGCAGTCAGAGTTTTTCTCCATTCTCCTCTGAAATTGTAGTCCTTTTTCTTGCACAATTCAGAGAGTTGACTGGCTTGTGGTTTCTTCAGGGTTTTTTCTTCTTTATTTGGAAAAAAGTCTTCTGGCTTTGGCCGCATCACTTCAGCAGGTTCCTCTTTTCGCTGATGGTCTTACACTATTTCCCTGAGACACAAAACCAATTCACACTGGAAAGTTCATACTAATGCAAAGCAAGATGAGACAGAGGCTGAGAATTCCCTTGAGACAGGTCTGTAATGACACACGTACAGGAAGCAGTCAGAAATTTCATAGGGTAAGTCCTAGAAACAGAGTGGGATAAGGGGAGTTTCTACCACCATAGAGGGAAGTCTCTCACTTAGAAGAGGCAGAAATTTTCAAAATTGGGAACAATGGGTTCCTGGAGGTGAACGATTCATAACAGACAGAAAGAATTCAGAAAGAAGAGAGTAATTTCCTTTGGGAGGTATTTTTCACTGAAATTGACCCAACTTCAYAAAATCCACAAAGCTATGCTTTTTCCGGCAACAAATCTCCTCCACAGCAAATCAGTCAGGCCTACAACTGAGTAAGGAGTTCCACTGCAAGGAGGAGTAACCGAGCAGGAAGCCAGCTCACTTCTGGGCCTGGAAGGACAGGGAAAAATACAACTCAGTGCTGCACTCAGCCAATACATTAGCTTTTTTTGGCTAGTTCATGAAGACTCAAGTCAGCTTTCAGGAATTTCTGACTGTAAGCGCATCTATTTTGAGGTGAACAGGAAGAAAAGAAAGAGTACGGCATCTGATGAAAAGAGGAAGGAAAATCCAGAGAAGTAACAAGTAAACCCCACTGCTCACCATGTAAATCCCAGCTCTGAAATGTGAAAGTTCACAGATGCTTTACAATGTCCTGCAGAAAATCCCTAGAGTAATCCAAGGAAAGAAGGGTGCATTCATCTTCTTTCTCCTTCTCTCTTTCTACCCGCCACACACAGTCGAGCAGGTTTGTATATACATGCACATCTACTCCTTGGGATCAAAACAGGTACAAATGGTAGCTAAGCTTTAATTCCCCAATGCAGAAGTGTGTCCATACATAATGCTGAGATATGACACCCTTCAGGGAAGTGCTGGTCTGACAGTGAGACATCCTGAATAATATCATCTACTGCAGAGGATACAGTATCGCATTAGTGCAGAAATATTGCTTTTATCAATAAAATCAAATAAACAGAGAGGACAGAGTGTTTTCCAGACATTCTCAAAGAGGTGTATGAAGGGGAGTGACTATTTTACAGTCATGGACATGCTTACAGACATTGCCACATAGGCTGTCATTGGTATATCTGGACATTTACCTGGACTAATTCACAGGTCATGTTGTTTTACACATACATTGGGCTTTTTCTCATGATTCTGTATAAAACAATCAAGGTACAGAGTCCTCAACACCATTACAGTGTTCTCAGTGAATAAGAAAAGGGATACACATTTTTGTTCAGTTACGTACTGTTTCCTCCAGCAATGCTGGGACACTGGTAAGAGACTGCTGTGCCAACCACCTTCTCCATAACACTTGAGAGTCCCTGGAAACACTGCAGTGACAAGCATCTCATTAGGTCGTGATATTCCATATTATAAATACATAATTACAWAATAATTACATATATTACATAATACAAATCACTACTACATCAGGTAAAGAAAGCCCTTCTCATTGTCAAGTGCATGGGTTTAATTCAATTTTCTACTACACAATGCTCTCTGGCRTGAGCAAATTCACTTTGGCTTTCTACAGAGTACAATTATAGGCTTTAAGCAAAGGAGTTTGATGAAAGATTTAACAATACCTCTCTGTAAATTATACTTGGGGCTTGCATTTGCCCCCCTGTTTGATGTGGGGGAAAAATAAACAATTGCACAGAATGGGATTTAAAGAAGACATTTCAATAAAAAAAATGCAACTCAAGAAAATGCTCCACATACTGTAGTTTCTAGAGCAGGCATGTGCAGAGCTGATCAGTGGCAGGCTCACAGACAGGCAAGAAATCAGGGAGAATTACGGAACTGGAGGAGGAGGAAGGAATGATCTAGCTATTTTTCAAGGGTTCCAGTTAATACTAGTATGATGCACTCCGGAGATGACAGTGCACCCGTCTGTTTCCTAATGACTATATTTGATTCTGCAGCTGACAGAAAGAAACAGATGCAGCTTCTAAGAGGCTGGGCCGCTGCACCTACTGTTACAATTTACAATATTAATACATCTACGGAGAAAAGTCTGCTCATTCAGCACAGTCCTACTTCTCTTGATTAATTCAGTCACTATCCAGGTTTTTCTTACCATTTTTTGTTTCTTTTAATCGCTCTCACCCTTTTCTGCYCCAGTCTGACCTGACTATGTTTGGAGAACAAACACCTCTAAATCTTTTTTGCTTTTATACTGTGAAGCCTAACAAACACCTTCATTAAAAATCTAAGACATCTTGAAGGTACAGCTTCTTATATTGTCAATTCTAATGGGGAACAAAATGTGTATGGTATTATAAGTCTTACATTTGATTTCCCTACAGCGAAGCAGGAGAGGGAAGGGAAGCAAGCAAAGCAATAAACAGCTGCTTGCTTTTTTTTTTTTTCTTTCTTTCATAGCTGGATGGTCTTCATGCACCTGCTTCATATATCAAGTGACGCATGTTCCCTCCAGCCCCCTAATACCTTATAGTCTAGAAATGATATTCACATCATCCAAACACTCTATTCTCTAACYATAAATTATCGTTTCACCAGATGCGACCCTCGGTTAGATATATCTCAACCTTTACATTGCGCATCTCCAGCCTTTATCAATGCTATTCTAAAGGGCAGGCATATTCGATTTAAGAGTCTTCTTACTTTTCCCTTCACTTTTTCTGTCTTTTGTGACTTAATCAATCAATCTTCTTCTCTCCTTTCTCCCATTTTTGCTTGAGAACTATTTCTATTCTTGCTCCTGCCTGCGTCTTCCTTCTCTCTAACAACCTGTCAGCAAATAGCATTTTCTGTGTTGACACAGCTCCTTCCCTTCTGATCACAGACCTGAGGCATTAGCGTAACTTCACGCTGCCTTGGAGTTAGGGACAGGCGTTGTCACCTCTGAGGCAGTGACTTGGAAACAGATCAACTGCTCTGAGAACTGTGACTGCTGCTCTCAGGCCAGTGCTTCAGGATACTGCACTGAATCCCTGCTACCTTGTCCTGAGAAATATCCCTGCGTTTGGGTGTTTATCAGCTGGTTAGGATGATGGTCTTGTATCTCTCTGACATGGCAGTAACACCTCTCCCTCTGGTAGTTATTTACACACACACTAATTCAATTTCTTTCACAAATCCCCCCATGAGCTGCCCCCACCCACAAATCCCCCACCTGTCACTGCTGGTGGTGAGAAGTGGGAGCCAGAAGCCATCCCTCAATTCAGAGCCCACTCATATCCAAGGGGCTGTCGCCAGCCGAGGTTCATGCAGCTTGTTGGAAATGCTACTAGCCCACCTTTAAACCCCCAAAGCCCCAAAATGCTAAACACCCCTTCCTGTGCTGGTCACTGTCACTCTGCACCATAGCAAGCCAACACAGTGATGGAGAGCTTCTTCCTTCCCGAGTATGTACTGAAGACACTGCTCAGCTAAGGAGTTACTACCCTAGAGCTAAGAAATCTGATTTCTCCCCCTCCCTTTTTTGTTTGTATTTTCTTCCCTTAATAGAAGGGTCATTTCTGCAGCCCCTGCAGTCGGTAGGAATTTTATTGCAGAGATCATCAGTCACAGCATGGTTTATAAATACAAAATGCCAGTGCAGATCTGACAAGTCTCTTCCTTGCTGTGTGACACTTGCCCCTCTGCTCCCTGTCCCCAGTCCCTCTGCCTTTCCCGCATGCCCTTGTCCCCAGGCCAGCAGTGCACTCATTCCTCCAAGCTCCTCTCCAGGTGTGGCCTCCCTCTGTGCCAGCATTGCCCTATGGCACCTCCTTGCCTGTCACTCACCCTCCGTGGAGAGGGGACTCAGGGGGAGTGATGCCACTCAGCCCGCAGGAGCACACCATGCCAGAGGTCTCAGCAGGCTGCACCAGGCTTCCTGTGATTTAAATCTACAGCAAATTTCAACGACCACCATGACTTACCGACAACCCAGGGCAAGGACAGGTGTTGTTACTAAAGCTGCCTGCTAGTCCCAGGGATGCGTCTATAGGGCAGGAGAAGAGGGCTGTATTCAGTCATGCGCTGCTGAAGCCACCTACGTACTCCATGCCACGGGAGCAATCAGACATCAAAGCAAAGTCTGTTGAGTACCACGTCTTCAAAAGCAGTATTTAATAGCTTGTTTGGTGCTTCCAAGGAAAATGTTTCAGCAGTGCAACCCTACAGAAACTCCTGCAATGCTCCATAATATTTTACAGAATTTTATTTTATTTGTTCAACGGTTGCTTCCAGGAGTGGATCTAACTTAAATGAGGATATGGAAATCCCTTTTTTCTGCTAGTCTCTGCTCTGGTGAGTCTTGTAACAGGGCATTGTAATGGACTGTGGAGTAGAAAGAGGTCTGGGATGGACGGCAGTGAAGAGGGAGAAAAACACCTTCCTTGGCAGCTGTACAGCAGCACAGCCTGTCTCAGGCTGCTCAACCCTGGCGTGAAGTGGCCGTGAAAAGCCTCTCCACATAGTGAGTGTGCATGAGTGCTGTGGCATGAGACGGTGGGTTAATAAGGTGCCTGAAGCTCTCCTAATTCACCCCTTTTCTCTGTACCACTTTCCCTTCGCCTTTCTCCCAGGTAAAGCTATACATGGGTTATGCCAAACTAGGAAAGTGCAGAAGTCAAAATGCAAAAGTGCAGGCAGGTTTTAATCAGAGGACACTCCTAGGTTTTTGGAAACCTCTAGTTTTATGTCAAAAAATCCACTCTGTCTCACTGTCTGTCTTCCTAGATTAGCTTTCAGGAAGTTTCAATTTCTTTCTAAACTCCAGTACTTTCTCTGTAAGCCTTTCTTGATGAGGTTCTGTGACTTGCATAGCAAGCACTTCTTTTGAATATTTGACCACGGTCACTCCAAGCTGCTGTGGGATCCTCTATCAAATCAATGTACTGGAAACCTGAAAAGAGTCAACAGTTGCTGTGTGCGGTCTCCTCTGACCCACTCCTATGCTATGCCATTTGAGAATGAAAAAGTAATATGTGTCCTAAGCAGAGGGGATGTAGGATAACACAGAATAGGTGCTTGGCAGTTAAACAGCAGGTAAGATGGGAAAATGCTCTCTTGCTGATGAGGGTATAAACAAGATGGAAAGGTCATGAAGGAGGCAAGTAAAGCTGAGTGAACAATCAGACTATATATATCTTGGGAAACTTTCCTGAAGTCCCATGTTTCATTCTTCTCTTAAAAGCCCAGTCCTTTAGCAAGTCTACCTTAAAGACCTTGAATACCTTTAAAACTAGGACTAAGGCACCTCCAAGAATACATTTCTACTACGTTCTCCCAAAGCYAAGACATTATTGGCAACAGATTTCATATGGAAAAAAATTAAGTCCCACTTTTCTGTCCCACTCTTGTTCAGTTTGGCCTCCACTGCTTCTTCGGCAATGCGAACAGCTCTTGATCCTCTGGGAATATTCGAACTCAGAGAGCTCCGGTGTCTCACCACAGTTTTCAGAAGAAGTATCCCACACCTGCCAATTTCAAAAGCTTCTACTTATATCTTCCAGAATGAGAGAAGGATCTTCATGTTTGGTTCTAACAAACCTATACTTTTCTGGAAAAGTAACAAATTGTGGCTACCACTTGGTAAGGCCATGACTGCAAATATATTCATGTAGCTAAATCTGTCTGGATTCCTAAATCACCCATGAAATGATAGCCTAAAAATTGATTGCAAAAGTTGCCAAGATCAGAGAAAGCACATTTCTCTTATCCCTATTTGGACCTCCATGTATATACGTCAGTAGAAGATTAGCTTTTACATTGTACATCATGTTTTAGTTCTTTAAAAAAAAAGAGCTGTTTAAATATTTTCTTAACTGTTAAAGGGAGTTTCTTTTTATAGTGCAGATAATTAAGTATTGAAGACAGTGATCCATTTGATACAGAGAGAATAAAAGATTTGAAGAATTTTAAATAAAAAACATAACCTGAACACTATCTGAACTGACTACTGTACTCTTTGAAATTTAAGGCTGATATTTTATCCCTATTTCTACAAAGTCTTCCAGTTAATGGCCCTGCATATTTATGGCATTTAAATTAGTTACTTGCATTTTCCCATATTGCAGGGTACTAGAAACTTATAAAGGGGAGAAAAACTTAAAAAAATTTGAAAATAAAATTTGGAGTTAAAAAGATGTTTGTTCCCTAGTTTATTTCAATAGTTAGGGCATGCAACAATTTGTCAGATTATAATGCACTGTGTTTGCTCCTATTTCAATAATAATAAAAAAGTGATTTGAGGAAAAAAGAGAACTTTCCTACAGCTTCACTCTAAGTTTCTCTGTAGCCAAATCACCTTTTTGTATGTAATATAAAAGGGATTTGGACTGTACAGAAATGTAATGAGAGCAAAATCCCAGAGTCTGGTATCTCCAGAGCCTTCAGGTATCTAAGACAGCCATCAATTTAACAAATCACTTAAACACGTGCCTATTCTCAGCACTGGCTGAAGCTCTGTTGAACTTAAGCATTAAGCACGTGCTTAATGTTTTGCTGCATTAAAACTTGGAATAAATAGTAACGATTGTGCTTTAATTTGGTTTGTTGCTGCTACCCTTGATAAATGTACTTGTCACTCCCTCTAGTAACAGTGTGTGTCGCACTGTGGCCTTAAAGATTACTCCACAAGCAGAAAAGCCACTGAAGTGCATTAGTATGTGCTTCTGAAATAGAGCTAAACAAACATACTAGTTCTTGCTAGCTTCTTCAGTGACATTGCTTGTTTGCATTTTTAGCTGCAGTTTTGTCAACTTCTTTCCACATCCTCTCCCCACAATCCCTCCACAGCGAAGTCCTCCCAAACTATGATGGTCCCAAGAGCAGGCCAGGCCATTAAAAGGACGTTCTGCTCCAAGAACGGTGCACAACGGTGGCTGCCAAAGGAAACGCAGGAACATGACAATGAGGCCAAGCGATGAAGAGGGTCATAGGGAAGAGTGTAATGGTTTAGGAAACGGTTGTGGAAAGTACTCAAGATCTAGTAATACAAGCTTAACTTTCCGAGCCACAAAGCTCAAGAGAGTTTGCCAGTAGGTAAGATGCATAAACCCTGAAAGCAGGTCATCGTACAGAACAACATGAAAGCTCTTCAGGGTTTTTTTTCTTTCCTATGTTCTTTCTCATCCATACACGCACATGTCAGATTTTGAGAGATATGGACATTTTTAGATAGGGACAGATTTAGGCCTTTCTTTGTATTAGCATTTGCTGGTGAAATGCAAGCTGCTAGGTCAAGTGTGTGTCCTCTCCACTCTCCCCCTCCTTTTACTCTGTGCTCCCCTTTTAGATTGGAGCTGCAAGCACTTCCGAAGAAAGGAGGCATATTTCAGATCTACAGGAAACAGGAGATTATCATTGCTATGGTTCTCTCCAAAATTCAGATAATTGATTAATGAACTTTTCCCCTCTGCTCATTTGTAGCAGCAGGAGGAGATGGATGTAATTATGACACTCATGACTGAAGATTTGGTATTCTGTGGTTATGTCAACCAAAAATTGGAAAGAGGAATGCACACATCATGGGGCTTTTAATAATTTGTCATACCTCAGCAATGGAAGGGGTATCAATAACACATCTCCACCAGCTGTGTTGTTTGCAATCTTCTCATTTCTACRCAAAGTGTGACAGTACAGAACCCTCAATAATAGATGCCCCAGATGATTCCTGCTGTTACAGCCGAGCCTAACTGTAATCTCAGATTCAGACATGTTTGCCTGTCGCCACATATCTGATCAAGTTCACTGCAGCACAGGCTTAATCTATATGTCACCCACCTCGTATCGAAGGTTAGCAGTAGACAAAATACTTTCAAGCACACTGTTTGCAATATCAATTTCATAAAGAGTTTATTTTGCATGAAAGCAAGTTTGGTTTTCTCAGAGGAAGGGACTTCAGAGGATAATTTATATTTTAGCTATAATATGATCCCCATTCCTTTTTAACCCAAGAGATTGTTTTACACACACGTGAATGACTTATCAAACCTTCTTTGCTGTCCTTTTCTTTACAAAGGAAACACAGTAACACACACACGCTCACAGTCATGTTCCCTAAAGAGTGTGCAATTTGTAGATCTCACTTCTTCAAGGGGACTGCAAACAAATAGATCTCTTTCCTCTGACAGGCACAGAAATCCACTGATATAATCACCATGACAGAAATCAGGGTTTAATAGGGATAGGGATGCCTCAGCTAGAATGGGCACTTGAGCCCAAGTGGGCTATCCAGCAGCACAGCCTTCCAATATTCAGCAAATGAATCCATGGCCCCTATTTCCAGAGGGTGCAGTAACTTTAGTCTGCATGCTTTGAAATCTCTAGTACTTATGGGATTAAATCAAGCCTTAGCTCATAGGTGCATTCGGTTCATTCAGTAATCAATCAGCTTAAAACATTCCAAGCAAAAAAAAAAGGTGCAATTTGTAACTAAAGCCAGAAGAAAAGGAAACAAAATCAATATTAGAATATTAGCAAGCGTGAGCAAGAGTTTCCAATGCAGGATTACCAACAGGATAAGAACATACACTTAGAAAACAATTAAATACAAAGCTAAATCATCTTGGGAAGATATATACCAACAGGACTGCCATTTAGGAAGACAAAAGCCGTGAACAATATGAAATGGAGAAAATAGGAACCATTTTTGTTTTGCTTTGCAACTACCCTCACAAGTTTTTTCAAATGCTTATAAAATCATTATATATATTTTATACATACACATACATACATACAAATATATATATTTGTTCGAAGTATTTTAACGGATTTAAAATACCTCCTTGCAGCTTTAGAGATGTGGGGCTACCCAAAGGAAGCAGTTGCAGAATCCTGTTGCTTGAGACAAAGAAACATGTCCTTCAGTAAAATACTCTCTTTCTTACCAGTTGAATTAATCTTTGCAACTTCGTGTGATGAAGAACAGCTGAAAATCCTCTATTTCTATTTTTTTTTTTTTGGTGTGTGCTATTTTCTTCATTTCAATTAATTATCTAGAAGCACAATCAACTTAGCAGGGTGCCTTCAAAAATTTCTTCACTGTGGTGCAGCACCACAGAGCAGACAGTTTAACTAGATGATTTTATTAGGGAGCCAATTAACACTCAGATCCCAAAAAAGCAACTAATCCATCTTTTTATTTAGCCCCTATAAGCAACCTCCACACTGGGAGTTTGCAGTCAAACCTCTGTTACATGTTGTGGATTCCTGACAAGAAAAGGTTTTTGAAGATAAGCAATCCTGTGTTTAAAGAAATATTATTTGCCATTTCACAGGAAAGCAGCCATCTTTGATCTACTCCTTACCAATAGGCAGGGAACAAATGAGAGAAGATGAATTAGAGAGTAGCTTCAAATAAGTGACTGTGAGCTATGACACTCGAAGTGAGAACAGAGATGGGTTTGCTGCTTGTAACAGGAGATACAGCCTGAGTTACTGAGTTGCTTTGGTCAAAAAAATAGGACAGGGAGAGAAGAAAGAGGGGTGTTTCAAATGAAAATGTTGCCTTTTTGTTCAATAAATGAAAAATAAAATCCTTCTGTACAAAATCAGAAATTTTGTGGGGTGCAATTTTCAGTAATAATTTAGTTCTGTAAGCTGGCTCTGGATTTTTTGTTTATGCATTGACTTAAATCCACATTTTCCATTCAAAACCAGTTTGAATGGAAAATTTTCAGTACGGGTTTTGTGTGTTGCATCTCTATAATTCCACTCTGACCTAATGTGTCTGTACAGGGATTGCACTAAGAGGGTATTAGGTGGCAAAGAATTAAGTTTCCAAGGTGCAGAAATAGAAAAGAAAATCAATTTAGTGGAAACTGAAAGAGAGAAATAGAAAAGAAAGGCATGGTGTGAAAGTCTAGATTTACCAAGAGGGCATGACAAACAGGCTGTACTGCCAGTATTGGCATGGTCGGGCAATTGGATAATGTCATAATTTAGCCTTCCCACCAAAGCACACAGGGGCTGGCTCTGCCAGTCCCCCACTTCTGTCTCTTCCTACTCTGAAACTTTGTAATATCAGCCATGTTTAAAGTCAGGAGATGTTCTTATCCTTGTATTTCAATCCCATCTCTCTGAAAATGCTGCCTCCTCTTTCCCCATTTTCTCCACAGTGATCTTCAACTTTCTCACTGTYGGGACTTCTTTGCAGCACCGATATTTACCCATGCAGCTGTGGCACTACAAACCGTAACGATCGGAAAGGAAACACCCAGGAAAGGAAGCAAGCAAGAAATAAAAGAAGTGGATTTAGACATGGAAGTGCATAGGTGGGTTGAGAAAAATAAGAAGGGTTTTTACAACGTATTATGTAGGAAAGCAAGTACATCAATAATTAAAGGAAGGATGAACTCAGTAATAGCTCTGAAAAGCCAGATTTTCAGTTTCTGCTTTGGGAGACAGACTGCAGGAAACAATCTTGCAGAGACAAAAATAGTCTGAAGGGTCTGAAAAACTCTTCCCAAACTGTCTGACAAGGTGATGAATTGGTGATAAATTGTTTCCAGCTCTAAAATGGTATGCTCCAGTTTTGGCATCCCAAAAACATTAGCGCCAGGGAAGGGGGAATTCAGAGTCTAAATCCAGACTTTGTATGATCAGCTCAACTCCAGAACAAAAATGATACAAAGGCAGGCATTGATCTCAAAGAATAACTCCTTTATCAGCAATCACAGGATCTATGCATGTAACCCATCTTTAGCCTTCTAAATGTTTGGCATTTTGTGAAGCCAGGTACCCAGGATCTATTGGCAATGGAAAGAGACAGACACCACCAGAAGACACATTCTAATAAAAACACCTGCAGGAAGGAATTCATCCTGTGCTGCCTAACAAGAGGAAGCCCAGAGAGTTAGCTCAGATGAAATATTTCACTTTTAGGCACTTCACTTTTTCATGCTCCCAAAACTGGCCCATCTTTTGTTGGAATTTGGCCTTGTTTTGCTGTAGGTCTAGATTTTGGCTTTTTTATGAAGGAAAAAGCAGCAAAGTTATACCCACTTTGGTTTTGTTGGGAAAGCTTTGCGCAGATTGAATCAGACAAAAAACAGCTAGTGGTATTGATGTCTGTCCAGAGAGATCCAGAGGAAGGTTTTTAGCCCTAGTTCTTCGTAAAAAGCAGAAAAAAAAAAAATCCCCTAGTTATCTAACTGAGAGTTGGTGAGACGTTGGAGTAGAGGCAAAGGAAAACTAGGGCACAGGAYGTTCAGGCACCGAATTTCCCTGGTTCCTGCTGCAATAGTGGAAGGGGAGATAGACAAATTCCACTTCTTCATGGCAATTCACAGTTGCTTGAGGACTGGGCGTCTTGAGAAACCAGCCTTTGGCAGCCCCCTCTCCTGTTCTTCACTCTTCTCCCACCTCATGATTTTCTTTCTGACCACACCACGAGAATTGTTACTATCTCTTTGCCTAGCCTAGGTCAGTTGTATTTGAATCTCATGTGTTATTTACCAATGACCTTTACTTCAGAAGATACCTGCCTTTGTAGCCTAGCTGTATAAAGAGTGACAGCAACCTTCATCAGTGGATAATTTCCAAATGAGGAAGATATCCATGTGGGACTGTTAAAACCACTAAATTGATTTGTGCTAGCACCTCAGGTCAGATTTCAACTCATTTTTCTTCAAGACAGACTGAACTAAATTACCCATGGGGGCCTTGCCCTCCACTCCTTACAAGCCTCAAAACCCAGAAATAAATGATGTATGTCCATTTAGTACAGCCATATCTTGTGAGGGCAATTGATTCAATTACATTATATCCACTGGAAACAAAGCAGCCACATGGTGAGCTTTCTACCCTGAAGTAAAGGATGCTACACAGCCACTGCTCTGACCTGATAGCTCCTGCACGGATGCTACCTCATGAACAGGCTTCCTGTACAAAGAGCTTTCCCTGAGTGATGGGGGAAGTCTGAGTTCAAGGCTGGTTACAATAAACATCTAAACTAAGATATTTAGAGATATCTAAAGATAGCTCTTAAAGGTATCTAAAGATACTTTCTGAAGCTTTATCTGAATTATCCAGACCTCCTGAGCCTGCAAAATTACAAAGAAAATTTCATAAGAAAAGGCTTTGTGTGTGCAAGCGTGTATGCATGTGCACGCACATGTGTATGAGCTTTCTGTTACCTCTTAATGCTGAAAGAACCAGAAACAGATTAAGAGAAAAAGCAGTAACTGTACTGTGTTTTGCTTCATATGCCATGCACAGTGTTTGCTTTAAAGACATACAAAATTCAATCATGAGGCAAATCTAGCCTTAAATCGATGAAGTTCTGCTTACTTGGATGGAGCAATTGCATTGATATACTCTAGCCACTGCTCTAAGACCACCCATTTTCACAACCTCTCTCTGCTTTCYGGCACTCTCTCTAGGCTGCCACCCGGTACTGGAAAATGCAAAGGTTCATAGATATCTACAAAATTAACATATGAGGTAGGGTGGGGGAATTCAGCATGCTTTTTGAAACTTTGAAAAAAAAAAAGAAAAAAAAAGAAAAAAAGACAAGCCACTTCTTTCTATAAAGGGAAGGCTTACTTGAAGAAGTTTGGTTTCGATTGTTTTGGTATTTAGTCACAGCCACCTTACCCAAACTTGGAATTTCTATTTCTGTGTGGGCCATAAAATGACCACTATTACAAGTAGCCCTGGGAATAAATATTAGTTGCTCCTAATGAATAAAAAGTGTGACAGCAGCTTTGGGAATTTTTGTGGTTTGTCTGCAAACCAGTTCTGACCATGAAAAGCCTGCTAGTTTTACCTCATCTGAATACGCAGTTCACCTCAGAACAGGCAATATTTACTTGTACTTCCCAATACTTAACACAGGAAATGCCTTGAATGCTGCAAATACTGAGGTTATAAAACTGCAAATGTTTACCTGTCGAAGGCACCTGGCAAGCTTTTACAATCCTCAGCTGCCTGCAGGCAGAGTCATATCAGCACTCAGGTTTCCCTCATTCCCTCCTTTTCACCCATTTTACAAGGCACTTCATGGAAAACAGATCTTTTTGTCCACTTCAGTTTCAAGGTCACTATCCTTGTATCACTTGTAGAAAGCTGACTCGGGCCTCACCTAATTCTTTAATTATCTCTTTTTATTGATGGGAAGTCTATGCTTTCACTTTATGTTTTGCTTTGCTAGCTTCCTGAAGAGAGGCTCAAAGCCTAAAGAATATTCCTTCAATATTTTAAAGTCACTTACTAAAGAGATATTTAGAGGGTCGTTTTGGGGAAGATTGATTTAAATTATTGCTTTTTACAGAATGATATATATAAATCCATAGTGCATGGTATATGCCAGGAGGACATAGTATCACATTAGTCTTGATACTTTAGAGAGTTGTCATAAGAGTCATATTACTAAACACATTAGGTGCTTTATTGTGAGCTTACTGGCTTGTGCATTTTCAAGCTTATTCTTAAAAGGCCTCTAAGAAGTGAAACTTAAAATCTACATTCTGGCTTCTCCAGTTGGTTACACCGGCTCTATGACAGAAATGACACCTAGAGTCATCTGAGGTGTTACAGCTGCATAAACATTAGCAGAGCRGTATACAGAAGGGAACCCAGAACGGCCTTGCCTGGCCCCAGCAGCCCGCACAGGATGTTTCGCTCACCCTGCGTGAGCCAAAGCAGCAAGGTAAGGTCCAAGTGGGTAAAGCAGGTCCCTACACCAGCTGTGAGCTGGGGACACAATATTGCTACCTGGGAAACTTAAAATAACAGGCAAGGGGTTATTACGTGAAATCATTGGGCAAAAAGGTGGTCTTGACTCACCTTTTCGAGGCATTGAGAAGATACTTCGCCTGCTCTGCATACTAACACATCATCCAGCCACCTCAGACATGGCTGTGTTCTCACATGGGCCTTATTCTCACGCAGCTTGCACTGGCATAATCTCACCGGTGACAGTAAAGCTATATAACTGCACGTGAGACTGGGCCCTGAGTCCTGTTTTGCAGGAAATGAAAAGACATCACCGGACTCCTTGATTTACTCTTCTCTACAAAGGAGAGCAGAATCTCAAGTTATGGATTTGTCTGTATTTATTACCTAACACAGCATCTCTCTCCTGCACTAGATCGATCTCCTAGAAAGGATTCAAAGCACCACCTCTAAGAGAATACTGAAAGAGCACATAAGCTAGATGCCTGCCTTGGAAAAAACTGGCAGCGACAATGTGGCAGCCCCGTGTCACAGGTGAAACTCACTCAAGTGAATTAAATCCGCACAAATTTCCCCAACACAAACAAGACCTATATCCCAGGACACAGTTCCCAGTAGGATGTTGCAGTGGAAGTGAGAAAAGGCTATTTCCAGATACATGTATTTTAATTGCGAGCCATTACCAGTACAGTCAATTACTATCTTTGTAGTACCTGGCTAGCATTACACCCAAGAGCAAGAGTTGCAAGAGAGATCCTGGTACTCTCACTGGCTAGGTGCCCTTTAGCTGGGGTGCTGCAATTTCTTCTTTTTTGTCTGGACCTAACAGAGAAAGTGCTAGGAGCAGAGGGAAAAAGGAAAGCCCGAAATGACCCTGGGCACCAGCACACTTTCTGCTCTTAGTGGCCCTGGTGCTGCCCCAGCAGCAAAGCTGTTCCTGATCCTGTGGAAAGGAGTTTATAATCAGCCTGAGCATCCTTGGGGAAACAGCTGTGTGAGTCATTTCGTAGGATGGACTCAGGTAGCTGCCAAAACAATAATATCGCTTAGGTGTGCTAACCTGCCCCTGTGAATTCTGTCCTGAATATGTTTAGCTAGCTGCCTTACATAAAYGATGCAATAACACTCCAGCACCGGGAATCTTATTAGATATCCAYAGTCCAGCTGAGCACATTTTTCAGCTGAGTTTTATTACAAACCAGTGGAGGTCCTTGTCATTAAACAGGCTACTAATTCATTATTTTGGACATTAACAGAATGCAGAAAGTATCTTAAAATAACATCTTAATTTATATTTTTAACATCTTGGCACCTCCAATTTTTATTTTATAAGCTCCATTAATGCTTAATGTCTGCTGCTGCATGGCAGCCTAGCTACACTGACAGCTATTGTTGCAAGTCTTTCTTCTTTGGTCCTTCTAATTGGTCAAACAATGAATTTAGTACCATTTACTTGAGTCTGAAAATTTCCTACTTTTACTCTTGCTACTGTGCTATTTTTAACAATTTGCATTTTAACAATGCTCCATCCAGAGCATAAACCAACATACTACTTCGAGTACATGTATCAACCTAAATTTTCTCCAAATAGCAGAATTTCAGAGGACATCTAACTTTTCTCAGGATCTCAGTATTTCACATGTATGAATGCAAGTATAGCAAAATAATGATTTGTAACATCAGCAAATTATTCTAGTCAGCTGATAATATATTTGGAGCTTGGACCAAAAAAGAAAAACAAACACAACCTTCAAAAGGAATTAAAATAATCTGGTTGGGGGAAAAGGGAGAATAATTTATTCTGACCCTTTATCAGTTACATCACTACACTGCTTAAAAACATGTAACTTATGACTTATAAAAACATCATATTTTGCTATGTTGCAAGATTTTTGAAAAACGGATATCCTCTTTAAGGCCTCAGATACAATCACAGKGTTGTAGGCTTGCAATCTTTTCATGATTTAAAAAAAATGTGTAGGATATTGTAAACAACTGCATATATATAATATATATATATATATGTCTTTCTTAAGCTTTGAAATCTATTAAAGTGATTCTAAAACCCTCTTTAATTGGAAACCTGAGAATAAACATTTTTAATGTGTAAAGTTGAGCTGAGTCTGAATATTCTTTCTGAATTTGTGAGTTTTCTCTCTCTCCCATATGCCTCTTGCTCTTTAATACAGCAGGAGCTGCCAGACTCAAGTATTTTCTGTCTTACAGGTGACCTTCATGAGAGTTCACTCCCAGGTGTCCAGAAAGGTAGAAAGGAACCAACCTCAGGACATGCCAGGTGTTACACTACTGAAGCTAAAACCACATTTTCCATAACAACTGTACTGTGTGCTCAGACAGCTCAGGTTCCCACAGGTGAACTTCGATTGAACACTATACTGCTCAAGTTTGCAATGCAACCAGACAGTTTCCTTTGCAGACAGGAATTTTCTACCAAAACAAACCAGTGAACCATATACCGTAGTATCCTTCTTTTAACATTAGTTAAAATCTTCAGAGAAAAGTATAGACAATGATTTTGATTTAGCAAAATAATGTGCTTTGCTTTAAGCACGCACCCAAGACCCCTGGCTTCAGCCTGCATTAAACCAAATCATAACCTCAGTAGCACCTAAGACTTCTGTTTAACACTTCATTTCAGCATTGCACTTGAGCATGTTTTTACCTTGAGACCCATCCAAAATATTTCAGAAGTACTGAATCCCACGATCAAAGCTAAGTAGGAATTTAAATGCTTCCCTGATCAGAGATGGATAAGAACGCATAATTAAGGTCAATGAGGTCATGTTGATATTACTAAATAAAAGAAGACTAAGAACTGATCTCGGGCCCCAAAGTCAGAGAGTACCATTTCTACGGAAGATTTGTCTTGGAAACAAATAGTTGGAATACTTAAAGAAGAGCCAGGGAATGAGCAGCTCACAAAGCAGTGGGGGCAATGAGAGCCCAAGCCYTCTCTCTCCACACACTTATTTAGCAGTATAGACACACCCTCAGGATGCTACATCCCAGCTCTCACAACAGTTTTCTATTCAGGTAGCACCACAGATTTCCGATAAGTTACTTCTGCCTAAATCAGTACACGTCCCTGGAAGGCCCCAATAATTTTCTTACTCATGCAGTCCTAAATCACAGGGAGAGATTTTTTTCAGGTCAGGATGCTAATGCTCTGGGGTAAACRGGTTTGTATTTCCTGGAAATTTAAAGCTCTTTTGTATTACTGCAGATGAATCCACACTGTGATTTCTGTTAATCCACCCCTTCTATCAATATCTAGGACCAGTGAGTTCCACTGTTAMTTATGTTATAGAAATGTTGGTCATATAGTATGACTTGTCAGATGATGAAAATGGACTTATGCAAAACCCTCCTTGGGAATAAGACTGAATCAGAATTGTTACTGTACCTTTACAAAAATGTAATAATTTGAAACTTGCAGTTACCTCACAGATGAGAGCAACCCAATTTACCTCAAGGGGCAATCACCATCCTAAATGTCACAGGCTTGGCATATCCTTTTATATCTCCTCTAATAGTTCTTCCACTAAATGATCTTTCTTTTGGCACAGTAGAGATGCTGATGTAAAAAGCCTGGCTACAAATTGCTGGATTTTAAAGCAAATTTCAGTATTCTTGGAGCTTGACTTGTTTGTCTTTAAAGTTTCTGGACTGTCCTTAAAATTTCTTACTGCTGTATTTGGACAAAACAACAAATAGAATACTGAATGGAAAAAAGTAACAGTGGAAGTTAATCTTTTTTGTATCTCTACTTGTACCAGGTTTATTTTCTCCAAATACATTTTTAGATTGTAAAAGCAGCTTTAGTCAGTCATAAGGGGTTTTTTTCATAAGGTGATGAGTACTTCATAGAATGCAGCTTCATCAAGATCCTTCCACTTAGTCTTTCATAAAGAGGTCAGATCTCAAATGCATAAGAAGAAAAATAAGAGAACACTATGTCAGGCTATTCGAAACTACAACTAGAATAATACAAAAAAGAAGTTTTCAGTTTGTTTCTAAATGTAAACCACAAAGTTTAAAACCCACTTCCCAAAATCAGGGAACCTGCAGACACTTTTTATATAGCAGCAGTCTAACCAGCACTTTTTATCAATATTTTTACTGCCTCTGTTGAATGAGAGGAACATAAAGCTGAGCTATGGAATGGAGCATAATTTACAACTAATCAGCTAAATATGCACATGTCTGTGAGAGAGAGACTGAAACGTGCAGGAGAGAGAAGACTTAATTATATATTGTATGTTTCAGAGGCCTTTTGAGCCCATACCTCAAAAGCTTTTTGCTACTCACTTATTTTTAGAGCCAAATTTCTCTCCATCAGACATGAACCTACTGTCTAATTTATAAGTTACTCCATCAGAACTGCCAATTCTTAACCATGAGGTAACAGAAAATATTAAACATGATAACTAAAGGGCCTCTCGCACAGTTTTAAGGTCCATTTTTCCCAGTATTCTGCCTCCTTTCTTGCTGTGGATCTTTACTGCAGTTTTGCATTTATCACAGACAGAGCCTGAACAACACATCTGAATAACTTGTATTTAAGACTAAAGCAGGGGGAATGGGAAGAATAAATATTCACAGCTTCACGTGAGAGAGCACAGGGTGCAGAAGTCACCYGGCAAGAGCGATCCTCTTGAACTGGAGCTGCTCAGCAACAGAGTCTCGTGCACCCACGCGGGAGGCRGCAGCCTCCTTATACTTAGTTCACATGTACGTGGGAAAAGGCTGGTAACTGCTACACAGTGGCAGTGTACAGAGCAGGAAAAAAGTCAGCGTTTGGCATGAGACAGGTTGCAAAGGGCTGCTACCGAGGACTGCCACCAATGTTCAGTATCGCTTCCATGGAGGTAGCCACCAAACCTACCGTTTCCCCTTCACCACGTGCAGTCCCCATCTGCCCTGGCACTGGCTGCCTCCTTTGGAAGGATGCTCACAGGGGTGCCCTGAGGGAGGTGGATTCAACAAGGGTTCACGTGTGTATGCTTGCCTTTCAGCTTGTGCAGAAAGTCATAAAGGTGCAGACTTGCATGGTCACCATACAGTCCTTTCTCCAGCCAAAAATTAGCTGGAGATTTTACGTTCCTGTGTATTGTAGTTGTCCCCAATATGTCACCAGAATGAAAACTGCTGTAGTAAAACATGCCTCTCTGATGCACACCCCCTGGAAAAGCTTTAAAGCCCATGGATTAGTGCTGGTTCTCTGAAAAAGACTATCTTGCATTTGCTTTTCATGACCTGGGAACTATACACTAGAATGTGTGATCCAGAGTTGATAATCACAGTCTTCAATCTAACACCTTAGCCAGCATACACATAGAATATTTAAGGATTTTAACAAAAACAGAAAGGAAAACATTTCTCTCTAAAGTCAAGGCATGTGCGTCTTATTTGGCAATTCTAATATACCTTTCCCTAGCAGATCTGTTTTCATCCCTTAAAGCTCTTTAAAATAACACAGGAATAGCCATTATAACATTGTAAATAGAATTACTCTGCACTCCTTTCTTCAGAGGGAAGAAAAGAGCCCACCTTGCAAAACCAGCTCTTATCATTGCATTTCCTTCGTGAGTCTCCGCTCATTACAGTTATCGTTAAACAGGAAAAAAACTATTCAGTCTTGTAAAATCAATGAAGCTTTTAAGCGACGGAGTCATCTTCTACTTGCTTTACATACCCCTTTAAAAAAATATATATGCTTTCGTACTTGCTTCAGCTGATAGAGCCCTATCTGACCCTTCACGCTGAACTAGAGTAACTTAGCTGCGAGCTAAAGGGATTTACAGAGCAGCCTGTTGTGAAGGAATTCTCCCACTTACCCAAAAGAATAACTTTGGGGCTAGTCAGCAGCTTTAGTAGATCCAGTGTAGGAAGTATCTTTTATTTATCCACTCCCTGGGAAAACTGAAAAATCACCGTAAACTACAGTGTTCTCAGTAAATTAWAAAAAAAATAATGTGAAGAGGAGAAAATGCCAGTTATACTCGGCCAGAAACAAACAAAAATACTGTCTAATTTCAGAGGGCTTTTTTTTTAACCCTCTATGAACTTTTTTACTGGAACATTTCTTCAATTAAAACAAAATTCAAATGTAAAGGTTCAGTTTAGAAAACATCAACTTGAAAATACCACTTTACTGATTCCTCATTTAATTTTTCTTCCTTCCCGAGGACTGTTTTGTGCAGCTGTACCCAAACACCCCAGCATCCCCCCCCACACACACACACACAGATCTCTGCAATGGCATTTTTCAAGGCACTAAACCTGTGGAACAAATCACCAACACCTCTCCTATAAGGGAACACCACAGCGCATACGTCTCTAGGCTGGCAGGGAGAAGTTATAAAAACCAGGTGATGTATCATGAGCATGAATGCTTCTATGTAACCTGTTTTAAATATTCTCCACCTCCACCCCACCAACTTCAGTAAAACCACCATCATCTGGGCTTCAGCAAATGCAGAAGCTGGAACAGCATTTGACCTTTATGTTTAAAGAAATGAAAGGGATCTCAGCCCTCCCTCTCTGTTCTCGCCCCAGGTACATGGTGCTTCTGCCCTGACTAGGGCGACTTCTGTGCTAGATGCAGTGTGGAGGTGGCATGAAGGGCAGAGCCAAGAGGGCAAGGGAGGGGGATTTCTGTGATTTTTAGCATTGTAATTAACTTTGGGGCATTTTTACTGCCCGGAATTTCTGAGATCATTTCATGCATCTAGCATAGTTGTCAGTTCCTCTTAGGGGCCTCTGTTCAAGAGGAAACTCAATATCAGGAGATGTGTTTCACCCCAGCATCAGCTGATGTCCCTTCTGCCAGAGTTTACATCCAGCCCTAAACAGTGGAAATAAGCTCAGCGATTTGCTCTATCTTTCCCCCTTTCCTACCTTATAAGGAGGAGGAAATAAAATTGGTTTCCCACACTACTTCCAAAGGCAGTCAGGTTGAATAGGTAGCGTGCCCTTAGAAACGGAAGTTAAATAATAAAGTTGTGAGTGCTGAGAAATGTAAAGAGATGTCTTGCTAACAAAATTGCTGTCCCAGAGATGCTATAGCTCGCATCAGCCAGAGCTGGTACCCGCGCACCAACCCTTCCTGAAAGGCTTCAGCGCCAGTAGGGTGACCCAAGCGGAAGAAGCCCTGCCAGGGGGAGCAACAAGCGCCTCGACACAGAAGCATGAACCGTGTCCACAGCCTTTATATCCGCCGCTGAGCAAGGGGAGGTGGTGACAGAACCCCYCGGTCACAACACTTCCTGCTGTGCCCCCTGGACTGCAGCAGTCRGTGGCCATGGCATGCTGCTGCAGGGCTGTGATGCCATGGGGCAGCCGGGGCCTCCGCTCCCTGCTGGGGCCTTCAGCCTCCTGCTATCCACACCACTGTGCAAGAAGCCCTCTCTCAACCTGGCATAAAGAGTACAATTTCCCTCTAAAGAATTATAAAAGTCAGAATTATGTATATCTATTCGCCTCTGTCATGGAAGGATGTGTTCTCTCCCTGGCTGCAGAAACCAGGTGGGAGGATGAGGGGCTTGGATGGCAGCTGAAGGAAAGAAAGTGGCATGGCCAGACTGCAGTCGCTGTCAGTCCTTCGTTCATTTGGATCAGGCTATTTGAAAACAGGGAGGACATTGCACCTCGAGACGCAGAAGGACCTTGCCACACCGTAGCTCGGTCAGTCACTCACTCCCGGGACTGTTCTTCAGGACCGTTCATCAAAGAGGACCTGAGTCTGTGTCTGGAGCAGATACACCACTCCTATCAAAATTTGCCTGAATACACTGTCATATGTTTCTGTTTCTGTCCTACAGACTTGGTGTCTGATTCTTTTTCCCCTCCTCAGAGGAGCTGCAATTCCCTCTGTGACCACAAAGGATACCTGCATATAGCAGTGGCCTTGCCGACTCTTACTTTCGCACCACTTAAATTAACAAGGAATTTTAAAGGAACAAGGAATTTTAAAGGAATTCAGGCACATAAACAGGCAGTCAAGTCCTTCAAGCAAATGCTACTGACATTTTCCACATTGTGGATTAGGCAACAAAAACAAGCAGCAGTGCTGCGTGTCAACATTTCCAAAGCAGCTCCAGCAATGCCACCACCTCTCAGCACCTAATAAACAGCTCAGGAGGATGCTGCTGGAGAAGTCCCTGGGAATCAAGCACACAGTTTGCACTCAAAATGCCTCTCCTGCCATGCAGGTGGATAACAGAGGCAGACCACCRCTGCCAGACGAACCTATGCACCCGGCAAGGCAGAGTCTCTGAAGTCTGAGGCCTGGGCTGCCAAGTTCCCCTTCTCCTCCCCTTAGGCAAATGATTCCTGCTTTGCCGGCTGATGTCTAAAAATCCCTCTCCCTTAGGCACTGTTTAGTGAGGTGAAAAACCCTCTCCATGACCTCCCTTGGAAGAAGAGGCAACGCAAAGCTGCCTAATTGAGAGCAGAAAACTCCACCGTGCAGCAGGCCACCGGCAGGCTCCTCTGCTCATCTGAGAAATGCCTCAGTCCCTTTAACTACTCACTTAAAGTGTGTTGGGAGATTCAGGATTATACCCTGGGAGGCAGAGCGTGAAGGCTGCTTAGCCCCTTGGAGTTTCTCACTTGTGTGGTAATAGAGATCCTCCAGCATGAGAAGAGCTGTATCATTATAAGATGATGGTATGATTAATTTTATTGATATGTGGGTTAGCAGAAATGAATTGGCACTAAGTGCTTTTGAGACAAAACGCTATGATGTGTTTCAGAAGGGAACTTGGGAAAATAAACTTTACAGAACAACAGACAAGGTTAATATGAATTGGGAGTTGGAAACTGAAGATAACATTTGATGCTTTGGTATTTGAATCAAGCCCAATCTTTGATTATCACATCGATCAGTTGATTAAAACTAGTYGCCTGAAACCTGGTATTATGTGCTGCACAGGACAAGAGAAGATATTGTTTAAGCCAAGAAGCATGAAAGGTTATTGCATCTCAAATCTTCATTCCATGCTTATGCTATGGTGATGCCATTTATAAAGATAGCAGGAATGCCATATCTGAACAGAGCAAGCATTATGTATGACTGCAAGTGTTGTTGACTTCTTCTGGGTCACTGGMGATTAACATTTTGGAAACTGGAACATTTTGGAACAAGCCTGTTCTTGCAAGATTTCAAACTCAATTATGCAGACGCAAGAAGTTTAGATAAACTTCTCAGATTATATCAGATGAACTTTTGGTTGCTTATCTCAACCGACCCTCTGAAGGCATTTGGGATTATTCTGCGTGCTGTTGTTGTTGCTGGATATAATAGCAAGTTAAGAATTTAGTTTTAAMTTTTGCATTTCTTGAGTCTGGTGTGCCTAACTATGTAGGAGGAGGGAGAGAATCTGAACTCCTTGCCCATTTTCATGGACATTTCATTGTATCTTGCTGACCACAGTGAATAGTCGCTCTCCAGGGCAAAGAAATTACAATCCAAGCCTTAGTGTCACATTAGAAATTTTGTGAATTTAATTATTGAAGGATTTTGCTTGCTTTTTTAAGAGAATACATTAAGAAAAAAACCTCCCACAAGATTTTAAGAGGAACAATGGACTTGCTTCATGTTTTTGCTGGTTTCTATCCCATACAGGGCAGGAACTTCACATACCTATGAGCTATAAGAGAATAGCATCTGGTTAGTCCTGGAAAGCAATAAGTAAAGATGGACTTTCCCATTTGTAGTCTACACCTCCCAATGTGGATCTGCCACTGCAACGCTACACCTCAGTGACTAAACTTACTGTGCTTACAAATGGGGCTTTCTGTGAGAGTGGGGAAAAGAGAGGGGAAGGTTGCTAGACTTCCTCTTTCTCCTGGACACTTCCTCTTTTTGGCACTTCCACCCACTTCACAAGTGGGGGGGCAAGTGGGACAGCAGGGGGTGGTGGGAGTGGTCACATGAGTAACTCCTCCATGGAAAGGGTGAGGGCATCGGAGGCAAGCRTGAGGGGGAAGCTCTGGGGTTCAGTGAATGAGGAGAGCTCCAGAGAAGAGGGCTTAGGGAGTGGGGAGCAGGAGGGAAGTCTGCTGGAGAAAGGCACGGAAAAGCCTCTGAGAAAATAGGGCAGATAGGTGAGACTTCCCAGAAAGTACAGGTTTGGGGACAGTAAGGTTGGGGGGTGAATCGGCACAGAGCCACTTTCCCATTCAAAGAATCATTTCTGTTCAGACTGCCAGGGGAAAGCACACATGTACACAGCTGTCAGGCACACATCCTCTTTTTCTGTTTTTAGAAGCACAGTGATTTCAGGATCAACACTGTGCTGATGSGGCTATGCTACGCTCAGGACCCAAGCTAGGATCTTGACATGCCATTGCCCTGCATCCCCTGCATGGAGCTTTAGCTTCACGGTCTTGATGGAAACTTTCTATCTGAAGAGTTCTGACTACATTTTACAGGTAATCCCTAGTCTATAAATAAAAGACTCTAGTATCAGAAGCTTGATSCTGAAACCATTCTTAGTACTTGTATAAGCAGGGATTTATAGCCTTACACTGTACAGGATCTTTCTCAGCTTCAACCTTCAACAAGATTCACGACAGCCCTTTCTAACCTGGATGGCTGTGATGTTTTTTCTCCTGCTGAATGGAAAAAAAACAACTGCTCAATGATACTGAACTTTTCCAAAAGAGAGAAGGAAATACTGCCTGCCACTGAGATCATGCATAAAAATGTCATTATAGAAGTTATCCAAAAGCTACAGGAAACAAAAAAGTAAATGATTGAATTCTACAGATACTATATACTACAGTGAACTGTACACAGAACATACAGATGAATTTACCAAATCAGTGCTAATACCAGCTCAACAATGATACAAAATTTCTCCAGCTTTGAAGAAGTTCAAATCAGTATCCAAATTTCATAAGGGAAGCCCATACTTAATACATATGCTCATGCACATATATGTGGTGACTCTATATGGTGTGGTAATTATGTGTATGATCAGCATTCATTTGGCTGTCTCGACAGTAACAAACTACTAAGGGTTAATTAATTGTATCTGAAATATAGATTGTAAATACAACAAGCACAGCCTTAGGAAGGTCATGATTATCTGAARTCTCCTATTTAACCAAAAATACAATCTTTTGGCCTCTAAAAGCCAATGCRTGTATAAATTACTTGTCCTTGATGTTAGAAGAGGCCTCAGGGAAGCAACATTTGCATGTTCAGCACCTAAAAATTAGAGTGGATTCAAGCAACATTTGGAAATGTCTATAACGTGTCTCTGTATTCTCAACACTCAGTGGTATGCTAATGCCATCATGTTGATAATGTTCACAGATCTAGGTGTTAGCACTGAACATAAATCTAACAAATAATGTTGCATTATTTACATTAACCAGTGCTGCACAGAAAATTATGGACCACAGCTGTAATTACACTTGTCATTCTCATTTGAATAAAGATTACATCTTGTCATTACTACTACCAAGCAGAATAAAGAAAGTAAAACTTGTCTTCCTCAAGAAGAAAAAAAAAAATCACAACAGAATACAGATTCTTACTGTGACTTAGTTACTGTAGTTTAACAAGTCCTCATGTTGGCTAAGCTAAGTAAGTACAGGTTTGCGTGTGCCTGGGCAGCTTGTGCCCAGTAGCCCTCTTTCATGAGAGGAAGCTTCAGTGATCTCCTAGTACAGTCAGGCAGGGTTGTGCTTACAGTGTTGCAGCCTACGTCCAACACTCGGAGGCAGGAGGTGGATAGGGAAAGAGGTTCTCTTCGTACAGGGAGCTACCACTTGCATTTCTCAAAAATCAGTATGAGCAGGGTTTTTGGTTGGTTAATATCAGTAAGTTTAAGAATGTAAATCCCCTCTCTGACTTGTGACCGTAATGAGAAATTCCACTGCTACCTCGAGCAGAGAATCATTCATTTGTGAACAGCCAGTAAGTCATTGCCCAGACAACTAAAATAAATCAGAATATCTATTTCCCAGAAATATCCAATAACTCTATTTGTTTTGATGGTAAAATACACAAAATGGAATTAATTTCAGTTAATATATTTGACCTACTCTGTAAAACCCTGATACTGGAGAAGAATCAGAAACGGAAAAATATCAAGGTTGTCATTGTCTTTCAAAGAGAAAAGGTTGACACTAGCTGAAGGAGAGTGGCCAGCTGTAAAGAGGGGAATTAAACGTATGGGTCTTTCCCGCTCAGCCCAGCCCAGTGCCGGGGATATCCCGAAATCAGGCAGAAACTTTCCTTTCATTCACCCAGTCAGAGGAGCTCTCTGGAGGAGGTTGCAAAGTTTGTGTCAGGGGGACAAAGTGGAAGCACATTGCCTGTCTGAAGGGTATTTTGCTCTTCTAATCCTGTCCCAGTGCTGTTGTCTCTAAGAGGCTTTTTTCCCGGGAAAAGCCAGAATAGCCACAAAAACTGTTCTGCCTCCATCCTCTCCCTTCTTCCTGCTTACAGGAGAGAAAAGGCATCTTTGAGSGAACATCCCTTTCCCTCTCCCCATTCCTGAGTCCTGCATGGAGCACACTCTGCTGAAACTGTGGGCCTGGCTGTCACCAGGAAAGCCACCTGCTAGAGACCGCAAAACGGATGCAGCCCAGCTGCCTGTAAATTCTCCATACCAGCTCTGCCCTTTGGTTTCTTCCCCTTCGCTCCTCCTCAGCTGCCCTGGTTCCCACGACATGCCCCTCCTCAGGCTTTTAATTCAGCTTGGTTGATGCTAACAGGAAGCCTTGAACTAGCTCGAGGGTCATATACAGCCACAGAGAGCAGTGATGAGGGTGGGAGTATCTGTGTGTGGGAAGCAAAACCTGGGGAGGCCGTTGCATCTTTCCTGCCATGAGCAAACACAGGGCAGAGGATGGAGCCCACCGTTTTCAACCTCTATAGAGTAACAACCAGAATTTCCCCTCTGTCTCTTTGGGAAGCCCTGGGCCCGAAGACATCTTTGCAGGAAAAAAAGTCTTTTTCACTGACAGCCACTTGCATCTTAGCGAGAAGCTGCACTCTTGGGGAAATCTCACCAAAGCCAAGTGAGACCAGCTGGAGCTTTRGGTAAGGGCTCTCACCATGCAATGCAGGCCGCTCACACTGATGGCTGCCCAACACCAAAGTTAGGTCATCTCTTTAGCCAGAGCAGCAATTGCGGTACAATGTAAAACATCCAGTCTATTTGCACACAAGTACATGAACAGACAGGAACCTCCCAGGTTCAGAAAAAAAACCCTGATTGTGGGTCAGCTTACCCTAAGGTAGAGCCCCAGCTAGGCTGCTACCTGAACTGGCTCCTCAGGTACAATTTCACTATGCCGAAGCTACTGCCCAAGTAATTTCAGAACAGTACAGAACCTTTAAAAGCCAATCCAGCACTGAAACAGTAAGAAAATCTGCAAGCCAAGGGTACCTACTGACTTATGACACCAGCCAAAAGGAAGACTGCCAGAAAGTACCTTCATTTCTGACAATAACAGGTTCTGAAGTACTTAATGTTTTCAACACTTTTCAATTAACTCAGAGGTGGCTGACAGTGAAACCACAATGCAGAAATCAGAAGCACTGTGCCTGACAGTGCACCGGGTGCGTTTGAAAACAAGGAGGTGCAAGGGGAGAGGRAAGAGACAGAAGAGCTCACAACTGTCCTGAGGCTGCTGAGCTCGTCTCGTTAGCATGACGAGCAACCTCACCGAGCACTGCTGTGTGTTAGGCCAAGCGCCCCAGCCATCCCGTGCCACACTGCAGGAAYGCAACCCAGGCTGAGGTGGCAAGCAGAGGGCTTGCTCAGGAAGGACTCGACCCATGCTACCCCTTATTTTGAACACGGCAGACACCTATCAGCATTTGGACAGGCTTGGCAGTCAGTGAGCATCCACCTTAGTAGAAACTTCCTGAGGCTGATGTCAAGGAGACATCTCAGCCTCTTGGGACCTTGATGATGCCTGGTCCAAGAGCTACCACTTACGCTGCCATGGGCTGCACATGGGCTCTTGCTCCCCCGGGAGTGAGAGCCAGCCCGAAGGTCTTCCCTGGCCCACAGATCTCCTACATCCTCACAGAGAGACGGGCCAGGGAGTGGACAGATTTCGCTCCTCTCAAATCCAATCACTGGCTAGCTTTGTAGCCTAAAAGATCAGATGATACAAAATATACAAAGCCTCATTTTATAATCCAGAATCAACTTTTAGCATTTTCCTGCTAAGAACACCAATCTATTCCAGCCTGAGGCCAACGCACAACTATGACACTCTGGCATTACGGAAGATCCCGGGGTAAAGGCAAGGAGCAAACAGAGAAAGACATGCAAAAATCAAAGGCAAAGTAGAACATGAATTTGCAGACACTGTAGCAAACAGCACCAGCCAAATCTGTGCCCTGCATTTGGAAGGAGAAGAAATAAGATAAAGATATAAACCAAATCAAGTGAAAAGGGACAGTCGAGCGGTAAAGGAAAATTGCCTTCTGGAACAGACTAGGCAGAGATTTATTTATTTTGGTGGAGGCACACGCCTTTACTGTTATTTTCACTTTGAAGAGAAAGCATTAATAGAAGATGCTAACACAAAAAGGGAGATTGAGCATACCTATTTTCTCTAGACACTGTATCCCTGATGTAATAACAGCTGACAATAGGCCTAAATTTAGTAGGTATGAATTTTTAGCAGTAAAGAGAAAGATTAAACATGAATATCCCCCTTCCCGCTGGTTGGCAGAAAACAATGTCAAGCAGTGTAGAATCCTGAGTCAGACTCATATCTGTATTTAATATTGCTGGGGAACAACACTGATGAAGGCTGTTGTCACCCGTTTTGTTCACTGAAAAGCAGAATGCCAAAATGCCTACACTGTTGGAACCAATGTCAGAGTTACTAGGGACACGCAGATAAATAGAGACAGGCAGAACAAAACCARTTAATGTGAGAATCAGCTCTCTGGCCATGCCAAGTGAGGCAGTGTTTCCCTGTTGCTGGAAACAAATAGAGATGAACAGCAATATCACCCAGGGGATTACAGGAGACTCCCCCTCCCTGTCAGACACACGGAACATCTGTATCCCCCCAAGAAAATGAACTGAGAATACTGAGTTGTTATTTCGCCTCAGATATCTTGGACAGGTTAAACCATAGCAAATTGAGATAGCTGAGCCCTACAACATGATGATAGGCCCAAATTCAGAAGGTGTGAATTTGAGCAGTGAAGTATAAGTTCAGATGCACATATCCAGAACTAATCCACTTATCTCTACCTGACCATAGTGATGCTGATACTTAGGAGGATTCAATAAATTAAAGGCACTTCAGGGATTATTTGAGCATTGCTATTTATATATATTTGAAGTGTAGTTTTATGTTACTTTCAGGCTGATGAGCTGTTCTTATTTCTGATTGCACTTTTAAGTCCTCCCTCGTACCAGCTGGACCTGCTCATTGTATTACACACAAATTCATATTGCACTGACATAATTGGTTATAATCCAGATGCTGAACRAAATCAGTCTCCATCAGGCTCTTTTCCTCCGAGCCGCTGCCAAATCGCCTGCTGCCCTTACAACCCCAAACCCAGTCGGCCAGAGAAAGCTGAGCTGCAGCCCGGACCCCACTGCCATCTCCGCATGCTGTTTGGAGGCCAAGGAGGCGCCCCGCACTCGTGCGCCTGGGGCCATGCCTGCCCCTGCCAATGCAGCTGGTGCTCCTGCAGCTGCCGGCTGGCCCAGGCAGGGAGCAGGGTGAAGGGAGAGCGAGAAATGATCTCTGTGATTATGCGAGACAGAGAATACGTTCCCTGAAATAACCTGCTCCGCCTGCTGAAGTTATTGGAGCATGGCTTGCTAATGCTGGCTAATGCCAGGTGAAGTTCAGCAGTTCACAGCTGCGTATTTTGTTTGAGGTTTGTCCCTAACTAAACAGCATGGGACTGCAGCTCCATGTAATAGGTTCTGGGAAAACACATCCACCTCATATGACATTTTTCAAGGAGGCACGCATAATCTTGTTAAAAATATGAGCCCGAATGGCCACTTGTTCCCTCACCCACCAGCAGCAGGTACAGCAGGGGAGGGAACAGCTGCTTCGGCACCTCTGTGGTCTCTTTTGGCTGGATGTTTGTGTGTTTGGGAGAGTGGCCTGGCCCTTTGCTGCTCTCAGATGAATCACTCTGCTAATGGACTAGCAAGTACATGGATAACATTATCAGCGATGCAGACCATGGCTCCTGTATTGCCTTAATATGCCTCCAAACCAATCTGGTAAATTACTTCCATTATAGGATTTAGATAGTATCCCATTACAGATCAAGCTTTTGGTTAAATGTCATTTCTTTGAAAGACGTATTTGGTGTCAAAGTCCTTTTGGCAGTCTTGGAAGAGAATGAACAGAGTCCTAGATTTCATTATTTATTACTCARAGCATTCCCTCTAACACTCAAAGGACGGGACCACAAAAGCCAAGAGACTCACCAAGAAGAATGTCTTTCATCAGCAGAGGAGTGCTAGCAAAATAGTTTTTCCACTAAGGCCTGGAGTACAGTAAACATGCAAGTATCTTGATCGCATAAGAAAATAGTTTCTAGGTTGTGCTGGGTAATTCTAAAATTAAAAGGACTCTCTACCATTAACCTGTACACTAGAAAAACACATTCCTTATATAGGTTGCTGTTAAAGACGATGAATTTTCACTACTTTTTCAGTGGTTTACTTTTGACGCTTCAGTGGAATTACAGAACCCATCTTAACTGCCAAAGTACAGCCCTTGTTTGTCTCTGATGCATCTATTATTGCATAGCTCTTCTGCTCTATTATGCTCTATTGCATAGTTCCTTGCTCTGAAAGAAGATCTAAATAAAAAAAAAAACAAAACACTTGCACTTCAAATAATAAGAAAAACACCCACCCTGCAAAAACCAAGTCATGGAAATGTTTCTATCTGTATTAGAAATATAGAAGTTCTTTCTTTTTTTAAAAACAAAACAAAAACATTTGTGTCCAGCCTATGCTTCTTTCAAGTGTTCCTATTAAGCATTTTTACTTCATAGTTAATAAAAAGAGGCATTTCATTTTAGTAAAGTCCTGGCTGATTAAAACTGAAGTGATATGGCATATTAGAGGGATTTGCTGGTATTAAATATGTTTACATGATAATTTATTCCATATTTAGTGTTCAATGTTTTCAGTATTTAATACAACTGARGCACATGGTGCTGTTTTATTCAAATGGTAAACTATGTGATCATTAAAAATATATGGAAATGTAAACACCATGTCAGAGTTCAGTGTTTCAGAAAGGAGCTGTTAATCCTTGCAAACAGTTTCATTATAATAAGAAGCCCAATCAATTAATGATTTTGTTTCCTTATGCATTTATTTGTTACTACATATCTATTTAAAATAATCAATTTGATTATATTTCATATATATATATTTGCATTTCTATGTTATTATAAAGGAATATGTCATTTTATTTTGATTTTATAAGAAATGAAGATTGGCAAAATCTGTTTAACTGCTAAGCTGGGAGCTAGATCAATCTCCATTTCACTTGAGGATTGAAAGCTGAAAGCTTCTGTCTCTACAGCAGCTTTGTCAGCCTTGGCAATTTGCATTATGTTACCCATGATAGTATGCATAAGGACCCATTGCCACAAATGTAATTTAAGAAAACACTTTCAGTTCTTTTTACTTCTTCCCAGTATTTTCAGGCAGCTGGAGTGCATTTCTTTTCCATCCTGCAGAGAGATACTTATTATTTGTATTAACTGAGTAAAAAAACACCTTGAAAGGTAATAAATAAGTTGAGTTCCTAAGTGAAAATTTTCAGGGCTTTTTAAGCAAAGCAAACCAGCGAGAGGGATTTGGACGAAATGAAGTAGACGCGCTGCTTTGGAGACTGAGGGTCTCCTTGAGCAGTGGAAGCAGAGGTGAGGGCTCTGGGAGCCCTCTTCACAGTCCCCTGCCTACTGCCATCAACCTGGTGCTAGCAGAACCTCCTCGAAGCTCAGGACAGCTGCTGAGTCGCTATGCTCCACACACTTAATGATGTCATTAGCATAACGATGTAATTTTTTCAGTTACAGGTCTTGCAGGAAGGTGTGGACGCTTGGGGCTGGTTGCTTTACTGGTTAGCAGGCAGGGCTGGGCATTTTTTCACTGTTAGGCAAAAAATCTCTCCATCTTTACTGAGGTCAGGATTTCAGCCAGTGCCTGAAGGCACAGTACAAGGAAGTGCAAGACGTAACCAATGTTCAGGATCTGTCTCGCCACTAAAACATTGCTGTTAATGAAAGACCTTTTAACTATTTCATCAGCCAGCGTTTGCTTCCACCTCGGCTTGTGCTACCTTACTGTTTGATGTTTTAGAGATATCTCCCTCTAAATGTGTCTTCCGTTTCCTTACTGTGTGCTCACCTGCATGGCTGCTGCAGCTCAGCCTGACTGCTGGCAGGGAAGGCAAAATACCTCTGCTGTTCAGACAGTGAGCCATTGCAGAAAACAAGCAAGCCTTATCTGTTGCCTTTGGGCAGAAGGACACTGATAACGGTACACTTAGGATTTTGCTTGCAGGCACAAGGAGAACCATGTATTAACTTGCAGCTTAGCCAGTGCTTGCAAAGGTAAGCATTTCAACATCACCGTGGAAGCTCTCCATTTGCAAACAGCCATGCTCTTTAAAAGAAAAACTCATTTCACAAGGGAGGTGGTGAAATCTGGATGTCCTTCTAGGAAATGACACAGATTCTGCTTGGACCTAAACTCAAAACTCAATATTGGGGTGACTGGGTGAAAGTTTAAAACTGATTATGAGTTAAAACTAATTTAAAACTCAGTACTGGGCTTCCTGGATGAAAGGGTGAAAAAATCTGTGTTCAACAAGTCAGATTTAGTGATCTAACTAAATCTTCCAACTTTAAAGTGTCTGACGCTGGGGACAAGATGCCCCATTTTGTTGTCAATTGTTAGTCTTCAACGCTATGCAAATTCAGCAAGAAAGAAAATTCCTCTCTTATAGCTGTTTAATTTACACCATTGATTACCCCTGCCTGAGTGATTGACATTTACTGCCTGATGTCTGGTTAGTACTGCTGGTGGCTGGGAGCCAGGAGACCTGGTGTCTATAGCTGACGCTACTATCTTTGGTAARTTGCTTCATCTCTTCTATTGTGTACACTTAATCACAGTCATCACCTTCAATTGAGCTGTTTGAAGGGACTCTATTACTACATCTGTTAAACCCAAAACAACCAGGTTTGAATTATTTTCAGGGGACACTGCAATGAAAGACTGTGCATTACAAGGTGGCATGTCTAACAAAGTATTTGGCAAACAGTCACAGAGAGGGATGTCACAGTCCAGGTCTTCTTTTCCAGCCAGGTGGCAGCGTAAGTAAGCAAGGCATTTACTGTCTACATTGAAAAAGCCTACCTCACCCCTCTCTCTACAGAAATGGAGAGATGCATGTGATTCATTTTGCCCCTTCTTGATCATTATCCAGAGCACTGGTTTTCCATGGGCCTGATTCAACACCTGTTGCTGCTGGTTGGAGGCTTTTACTTCACTTACTTTGCTACCTCAAAACCCAACCAACAGGGTTCTTGCTAGTTCACTTAAGCTTATTGTTGAAGCTGCTGGAAAACAAGTAGCAAAGCTGACATAAGCTACAAATCCTGTGTTAGCCCACAAGTTTACACTAGGTATGTACCCTAGATCATCATTTTCCCATTTGATACCTCTACATGGTGTCCAGTGATACTGATGGTGTTCCTGGGAAAAATCATGAGGCTGAATTAATGAGGATAAAGAAACTATTTCAGAAAACATGAGAATCTTCCTATAAAACTCCTTTCATACAGAATCAAACTCAAATCAGAACTCTATGAACAGCTTGAAATAGTTAAATATCTATTTTATGTCCTTCAGCCATTAGCATCACAAGTCATAAAAAAACACTACAGGACATCTTGCAAGAATAGCTGTGTCAGAGGCACTGAGCAGTTTTCTAGCTCTGTTTTTACAGATCAAGTTTCAGCATAGTAGCAACCTAACATCTGAAACTGAAATTAAACTTTGGAAGTTCATAAATCTCTTGGGATCACTACATTTATTTCAGATGCGCTGCAAAAAAAGAAAAGATGCCAGTGCTTTTGCATCTTTGTTGCTAATCCATTTCCACCCCGACTATGTGTAACAAATGTTCAAATGCACGGACTTCCCCAAATGATCTTCATATTRCCAGGAACATTTATTATTTATTGAGCTCTAACCATATGCTTGATGCTTTGCAACACATAAAGCCCTCCCTACTTAAACGAATTTCTTAGAGTAAGCRACAGTAGCCGAAACCTGCTGGGAAGTCACAGGCAGGACAAGCTTGGAGACTCCTCCTCTTCCATTGCTCTACACCCAGGTATTGATAATATTACTGAGCAAGGTGTCTCTAAAGTCTGTGTCTCGCAGGTGTAACTTCACTGCCAAAGTGACCAGCTGTTACTGCAGGGAGACACTGTGGTGTCCCCCTTCCCGCGGCATGACGCTACTGTCACCTCCCCTAGGCTTTTTGCAGCCCTGCAGCAAATTTACTCTGGAGTCTCTAATTTGCCTGTCAGTGTAACAAAGCCTCGAAGTACAATAAGTTTTTGGAGGACTTGATGTTGCAGAAGGTGAGTAAATATTACTGAGAGGAACCTAATTTCACAGTTATTTTCCTGCATCCTTAATGTTAAATTCTAAGGCAATTTATGCCTTGTTGTAATTCTGTAGCAAGTATAACTTAATTATTTGGCCAATTATAATATCAGGGAATATAACAACCATTACRTGAATGGGTGTTGAATCAGCACATTTTCCACTCCACAGTAACCAACAGGACAGAGGGAGAAAAACGTATTAACAGAGAAAAATCTAATATACATAATGCTACCTACAGATATATACTATTTAATCACATGAAAGGATTTTATGCTTCTGTTCACATAGCAATATCAAATATCATCTTACTGAAGGAAACAGTGACTCCAAAGTGCAAATCTGACATCAGGAAAATGTATATTTTTTATTTTAATAAGTACATACAAACAAAATTTTGTCTTCCTTGCTAATTCACAAATGTAGGGGGAATAATACTCCAGGCATTAACATATTTTAGGCTAAATCCATGTGGAAAATGCTACCATTGTCTTCAGCCAGAGCTTTCTAGACAAGTCTGTGAGCTTCTCTGGGATAGACCATGATTTTTATTTGTCTGTATAGACCTTCCTCAGCAGGACCTAGAGCCTGAGTGAGATGTTAGCAGCTAGTGTGGTATAGAGAAGAAGGATCTTACTTCATGAGTTCAGTTAAAATGTATCATCTGCCACACTTATTCCACTGTGATGGACAAGTCCAAGGGCTGATAACTGCCAAAAAAGTCAGATGTTTCAATCTAGAGAAGCATGAATAATGAATTAGAAGCTGTGCCAAAAAATGAGAGTGAGGGGGGAAAAAAAACATACTAGGTCTAGTTTTCTGCCATACCTCAGCCTTTTTTGTGGGGTGGGGTGGGATGGGAAGGGGACAGATAAACTAAACCTCAAGAAGATTAGCTACTTTAAAAAACAAAACCAAATTCAAAAGGACTCAGGTCTCAGATCAAGTGGAAAACATTTGTACTGAATGTGAAGCCATGCAGTAATCCACAAGTGTTAAATAGCCTTTCATTATTATCAATTGTTACAGCTACATGTGATATTGATTATGTTAATAATCAGGATAACATTTTGAAGAGGAAGTGTTAGATTTTCTAACAGTGATTAGTACATTGATTGTGATTGGCTATACAATTACAGAGTTATTAAGGTGGCATTTGACTGTTTAATGTGGCATTTTATAAGTCAACAACTATTTAGGATCTCTGCTGACCAATGTGCGACTTTGAATATTCGTACTTGTTAAATACCYAACATTTTCTAAACATAACATTCCTCTTCTTTACATACATTTTCTAAATAGGATCCTCAACTAAAAGGTTTCTGCAGGCCTATTATTGGAACTAGAGCCCTCAACATTCATCTGAGTCTAAATGTTTTTAAACACAGTAGCTACATTTAGTGTGACCTCCTCTAATATCTGAATACATGTTTAAGCTGAAGTTATTATTATTCCTTCAGTACAGGAAATGATACATAATATCTACCCTAAGTGCCATCTAGTATATAGTCCTTATCCAAAGCCTACTGAAGTCAATGGAGAGGGTCTTTTTATTCAGGCCTTAGTGCAAATCCTAAATTGGACACTTTGAAAAGTTAAATTTTAAAACATTTTAGGTTAGCTTCTCATTTTAACTACTGAGATTCAAAATAAGAGCTGGCTAGAGTGTCAGAGATGTTTACTGTAGCTGGAAGTATCCACCTGTTCAGGGTAACATTAGATATATCAGGTCATAAATTCTGATCTTATTGTGAAATACACCTGGATTGTACATTTGTTATTCTCATGAAAAGTGGCTGACACAAGAAAGATTTCAAGATATGTCCAAATCAGGAATTTATTTATATTTAGCACTGATAAGACAATGGAGCCCTGTTTTTAGTGTTTATAAGAGTCAAGAAAAAAAAATCAGCTGTCACATAGCAAACACCACCTATTTCCCAAACCTGCAGCTAGCTCCGGGGCAAGTAAAACCAGATTTTTGTCTTTTTTTGCACAAAGACACAGCCTGCATCCAAAGAAGTATACGGGAAGCTTCATAAAACAAACATATCTAACCACATTTTAAAAGAATAACTGTATGGTACTGTAACTCATGGTGCCTCCTTGTTATGGACTGAAAAACGACTATGCTGAATACCTCATGTTTTTACAAAATGTACTATTACATTCTACCTGCAGTTGCTCGTTCTTCTTGGCCATATTTAGCATGATGACAACTATTTTTAGAGCCCATATTCACACTGCAAAGTTTTAAAAACTAGTGGGCAGGCCCCAGCAGAGATATTTGGGGAAAATGGCAGATTTGTTACTCTTTTGAACTTGGTCACATCCCCTTCCTTGGATAGCACAAGGTCTCAGAAAACACACAGTTATCAGTGCAATGCTGCACGGATGGCATACTGAGTCCCAGGAGCCCTCTAGAAGCAATCACATAAAACATTTGTATCTGTGATGGTGACACTGCCAAAGAGGGTTTTTAATTTCACAACTCTGGATGCCAGTGTGACATAAACTGCAAACACCTATACACATTTCCCTTGTCTTTTGGAAATGCCTCTTTCTCTAGTAGCTCCTTATAAYGAACTTACAGACAACTGTCCAGAGAAGAAGTGACCATCACTTCAGCTCTGTGCTCTTGGGTAAATCCAAGACCTCCTCAGGCTTGGGGAGGCCTCCACTAYGAATATGGAATGGGAAGCAAGAGTATTTGGGGAAGAGAAGGGGGGGGGTGTTGAAACTGCGCTGGGTCTGTGGCCCTTTGAGATACAGTAGGCTGAAACTTGCCAGCAAATGAGGACAAGGGGAAGATGCTTAGACAGATAAAACTCTACATTTTTAATATCCTTTCCCCATTCACAGCACACAAACCTGTCCTCTCCCACATCTTCTTTAAAAATGGCACTTCTTTGTGCATTCAAAATATAAAGTACTGAATGTAGAAAGTAGCTAGTTTATTTCAAAAACATTTACTAGCTATACAGCAAGAGACAAAGCAAGCCACCTGGTAGAGCATCTACTGTTGTAAAACATAAATATACAGGGAATGCATTTAATAAATTAATAAAATAGTGACCTAGGCCCCTGAGCATAACAAAATATACATCATAAGGACATAGAAGTATGTTCCCTGAAAACCCTCACTACAGACTTCAGCCTGAGGTCTTGTTTCTTTGGAAGCCCCCAGAACTTGTGCACTGAAAAACACAGACCTATAAGCTCAAGTCCAGCTTTCCCACTCCAAGCAGACTGAGCTGTCACAAAAGATGCCAAAGAGAATGCCAGTTAAACTTACGCTAGGAAGACTTCCTTTTGTCTGCCACACAATGCAAGGGAGCAAGAAGAGTCCTCTCTCTCTGCGCAGCATTTGCTGACCACTATCACATCATCACTTTTTAAGCTGAGGACAGTCTTGATGACATTTATGAGAAGACACTCATCAGTCCTTAGCCACTCCATCTCATGCTAGGAGAAAACATAACTGCGACTATGTGTAAACAAACTGGCACTGCAGGCAGCTTGTACTTCCTTCAGTGATGCAAGGACAGTTAACAGGTAATGTTAAAATCCACAGACTCTCTTCTTTGCTCTGAACAAGTTAAGTTAATTTCTTTTTTTCATTTTTTGCATACAGTAAGAATGTGTGATAAAGTKCAGTGTAAATATATGGAGAAACAGGAGATGTTTTATACCACCTTTTCCTTCCTTCTGACATAATCAATAACATTATAAATATTTGAGCTATGTACACAGTAAAAGTACCAAAAATAAGCAACAGTCAAGCACATGTCAAGACACAGTGGTAAAGTGGTAAATTCCTCAGCTACAGCACTCCTCAGTGACTCTGCTTGGTGCTTGCTGCTTTGCTGTTGAAAACCCACCAATGACTTTGTTCCATTCCCCTGTCAATCCAGTCATGACCTCATCTTTTTTTAYACCAGATATTCTACAATACACAGCCAGAAACCATAGCAAGAAAACTGCTAGCCTCAGATGCAGGCCAGTCCTGCGCTCTCGCCTGCTCAATCTAYTAAAAGCATACAAGTGTGTCCCCTGGCCTGGGCATGGAGTAAAACAACGAGGTCCCTCTGAGAGGGGCCCTCGGTTCAGCTAACAGGGCAGCTGGCTCCAGCATCCCCTTCAGGCAGCTAGCACAGACATGGGTCACACCAAGTGCGGCGTCCTGCCCTCAGGACTTTCTTCTGGCAGGCCCTGAGCCCTCCCTCTCATACCCTCTACCACGCAACGTTCACTGCTGGCTATAGGAAACACGAGGCTGAAATGTAGGCCTTTTGACAGTACAGGCACTGGGAAGTGGAAAAAAAGGAAGGAAGAAAAAAAAGAGAAATTATGCCTCAGAATAACAGAAGGATCACACCAAGCACTATTCRTCACACGTGCAGCCAGGCCACTTTGAAACGTGCTGGCAGTGCGGACATGGGCAGTGAGAGTAGCGTAGGCTATGAAAAATCATTTTATGAGCGAGTCCGTACCGGTTGGCTCCAGGAGCAGACTTCTCCTTTTGGTGTGGTCCTCAGAGCAAGGACAGCGCAGCCAGAAAGAGCACGCACACCACCAGCCTGCGCCAGCGGGCTGGGGGAAAACTCTCCGCACCTCCCTCCTTGAGGGTGCTGTCAGATCTGCCACGGTGGGTTTGGTTGTCATCACGCTGTGCTTGCACACCCCATTTACCAGACCAAGAGGTGCTGCTCCCTGCTGAGCCATCTAGCACGGAGCCAACTATGTCACCTGCTACATCCGGTGAAGTGCTCCTGTGCACCATCGGCTTTGTCTCCTTGAGAGATCCCRTCATCTCTGCTGTAGCAGCAATAGTCGTCTATATTACACCAGGTACGGGTGAATTTGTAGCCTAGCTGTAAACAGACATCCACACAAGGAGGACCCATGATCATGCTGGGAGAGGTAGTTGTTGAACACCGGGGATTTTAAATAGTAAAGCAAAGAGAACGTGGAAAGCTGTCCCCACCTACCCACAATTTCCTCAGCTCTCCTCTGGGGTCTCACAGTAAAGCTCAAAACCCTTGTCCCGCAGGATACTCCAGCAGAAGGTAGCTTGGTGAACACTTGTATGACCACGCTGTACCAACCAGCCTCGAGACTGAACAAAGTAAGAGAGCGCATCAGATCAAGCAGTAAAATTTGTGTTTTCTGAGAACAGGCAAAGTAGCTGTTGTACACTGATAAAATTTGTAGCAGCAAGCTTTCTAGGGTAAACATGGCCTCACTCACACTAAAGTAATCAGTGCTACTGCCCTCCTCTGCTGGGGGGTAAAGCCACTAGTGTGAAGTGGGAAAACGTGACAAGAGTCAGACAAAATGTGTGATGATTTACTAATAAAATGATAGAGGAATGACATAACTCATAAGCATTGTAAGCCATTTACCCAGTATGACTCAAACCCTGATAATGTTTGGGATTATATCCCACAAAAATGTAAACAGCTCATATCAAGAATTTCCCTCCCATACTGCTTTTTACTAAACAGGGATTTTCAAAAGCATTTTGTGCTGGGCTAAGCTCTGCTTCCATCAAAATCACTGGGAGAACTCCAGTTTGACTTTGGTGGGAGTGAAGTTAGCCCAAAATCCCACCCACAAAGTTTTATTTACTAAACGTGGGGTGCTAACACTGTTATCTCTGCAGTCACACATAATCCTAACTCCTGTGGTGCATCCCTGAATGGTGAACTCAAGACTTTCTAGCAGCACAGAGCCTCAAGTAAGAGCCTTTTCCAACTCAGCAATAATACATCCCTTCTGGATATGAATGACTTCTCATCAAATCCTACACATAAATGTTTAGATAGGGGTATTAATAATACACTAACGCATTGGGGAACCAAAAAAATCAGAAAAATCAAACACCAGTAAAAAAGAACAATAAAGCCTGTACATGCTTCACATTCTTTTCTGAATTAAAAGTATTTGCTGTTTTCCAACAGCAGCTAGTTCAGGAGCTCAGAATGCAGTTCTCCTTTTCAAAATCTCTGTGAGACAGTACTATCAGAATTAAGGAGGATAGATAATACATAAAAAAGGAATTCAGCAAATAGACAAACAAACAAAAACGTAAAGGACTAAATGTAGCTCAGCCCAGCAGACCCTACCATCAAGGAGCATGTTAGCAAGCATATCTCTATAGTCTTAATAAAAGCACAAAAAGACAACTTACTCCTTTTCAGCACACGCTGAAACCACTCAAAATAAACTGCAGCTGGGTAGAAGATAGTCCTATTGTGGACCATAATTACCTACAAAGAAAACGGACATATCTAACATGAAGGGTTTCTAAACTGAACTAAAATGAAATAGCAAAGCTAACTTACTTGGATCCCTGAGTCTCTTCCACATAGACAAAATGTTGCCAAACTAGAAGTTGATTCTGCAGTTTTTTAATGTCTTTTAAGATAAGTCATTTCCTCCTGCTATCCCCCCCAACAAATATGTTCCACATTTTTAAAGCTACTTAAGGGACATGTCCACTTAAAAATAACACTTTTAGCTTTTCTTTACTTATTTTTAAACTACTACTGCACCAGGTAACACTTAAGACTGCTGTAATTAGAAGAAAGTGAAGAGGAAGGAAAAAAATTCAAAAATCACAATTGTGCAGAGCTCTTCCTCTGTCTAGTTATGTTTACTTCTGACAAGATCTCATACCATCGATTGCCAGAGGTTTTTTGGCGCAGGCATTTTAATGTGATCGAAACTGAATAAAATACTAACAACAGTAATAGCTATTTTCACTGCTTCCTATATAAAAATCATTTAGTTACTTCCTCTGTTGGACCTGGAAAGTTCTGCTACTGCAGCAAGGAAAAGAAATGATTCTTTAATCTAATGGTCAACAAGGGCAGATTTTGAATGGTGCACGTGGGACCAGCCCAGGGCTGGGAACTGAAGCATCTTTAGGGATGCATTGGGAAGAGATGGTGCTTACCAGTGTTTCACTTGCATCAAGTTACGTATTCAGTGCTTAGAGGCATTTCCTAATACCCTTACCTGAGCTTTTGCAGATCAAGTTCTTGGAAGCCCCTTGCTCTCTGACACAACACATCCAGGAACTTTSCAAGTGCTCCTTTCTAATCTGGAAAATTAAAACGTGACTTGGTATACCATCCTGGAAAGGTTGCCGACCTTTTCAAACAAAAACTATTGGAAAAAAATGACAGAGGAGTTTGTAGCTAGCTCTAACTCATTTGGGCCAGGTACCTGTGGGAAGTGAAACATGCAATTAYGGGAAGGGTGCATGTGAGTGAGCATATCGCACGCCTATGTGGATGTGCCCCTTTTCCTCTCTCCCTCTCTCTCCATTCTTCCCATAATCTTTGAGACTTAATTTCTAACACATTTCACAGAGGAATAAAGCTGTCAGAGATACTCATCCCTACAATGTAGTGAAAAAAGGAGGTGGGTAATGAAGATAGATTTTATTAGAGCCTCTGCTGAGGGAAAGGTTGGAGTGTGAACTCAGCAAGTATAAAATATCAAACAATCTACTCAGGACATCACTCTTGGGGCACAAATTTGAAGGAAACCAAGCCTGAACTGCTCAAGCAGCTGCTTTTTCTAGCTGATCATACTCCTGATGGATGGTGCCCCTTTCATTTTGTGGCGCATGTACGTGCTAGCGCCTATATTGACCTCAGCAGCACTAAGTACTGTGGCACTGTAAACAGCACTGACTGTTACTGGTTTGTGTTATTATCCTACCTGTTCAACAGGTAGTTAGAAACTATCATTTCACATATTACTGATTTCACACGTTGCTGACAGTTTGGTCCAGTTGATTTTGAAACAACCACCTTGGCATGAGGTACAAGTGACAGTGAAATGCAGACCGGCTTTATAAATGTGCTTTGGAAATAGGAAAAAAATGCTTTTGAAATTGGAGCCCTGGCTTTGTTTGGATAAAGAGTCTAATACACTTACCCCACTGCTTCATGGGAACGCTGCCGGACTGCATTCCCACACGGGGATAGTAAGAGCACACCTCTRACATGCCTGGTTATGCTACCCAAACATATTTGCCTTTTCTCTCCTGCCCAGAGTATGTGAAACAGAAAGGGTGGCTCATAGGTTCAGCACAGATTCTCACTTTTCCTCTGCTAAACAAGGGGGAGAATTAAGTCAGCAACTACTGACTGGCAAATTGGGAGAAAAGGAGAAACAGGAAGCAATTCACGCTCGAGGATACAGGCATAAATTACTCCAGATAAGCCATGCCCCGTGTGTCAGCTACTCTGCAGGATCTGCCTCATATACCTCCTATCTGGCCATAGACAGTGGCAAGTGTTCGTTTATCCCCATGTCCCTGCAACTTGCTGAAGCGCAAATGCCTTCAAGGGCTGTCCCTGGAATGATGCCACTTAAGCAACATTCATAGCCCTGGAATAAATCTTACCCTGCATATTTTCTTTGCTCCTTAATATTGAATCTACTATGGGCTTTCATACAGTACTTACTTTCTTAGTGCTCACATAATACAGTCTTTTACTGTCAGGAATTAATGCATCAATAAAGAAAAAGAGAGTAATTTCAGCTCTATATGTTTCTCTATTTACATCCATTTCTTTAGCAAAAATGATATTCCCTTTTGAAAGTAACAAGAAAAAGGGGTTTGAGGTGATGACTGTTTCAAGTGTACTATTTCARTACCATTACAGAAGCACCCAGCAATTCTAAGGACAAACGAGCAACTCTGGCTGACCTGTTTTCAAATGTTTCATTAGTGAGCTAATATATCATAATCATTATAAACAAAGGCATCCATTCCATTTTACAGCCAGGCAAATAAAGACAATAGAACCYAGGTCTTCAAGTTCAGATTTGCTCTTTGCTGCTACGATTACTGTCTCGCATATAACAGTGAAACATGCTTTTCTGAAATGGCACACAGCAATAAAAAGCAACTCTTRCTTCCAGGTGTGTTGGCCCAGACCCATAGATTTGTGACTATTAAAGATTATATTAGAATTAAACCTTACAGCTTCAGGAGAATCATCTTTTGGACATTTTTTCTGCTTAGGGAAGGCTTAGAGAAGAAGAAGCCTCAAAAGTTTTGCTCTTTTATCATATCAAARCCACAGGAAGTTCAGTGTTTAACACTGATTTTACAGTTTTAAACTACTGATTTACATTCATCATGTAAAGTGAATTTTTCCATTTTATACTTCTGCTAAGAATCAGTCCCAGGAAACATTTTAAGCAGCTAATATGCAGTCACATTGAGAGTTGGTCAAACTTTCTCCAGTTTTTGTTTGCTTAAAAAATGTGGGGGTTTTCAGGAGCTTGGAACTGGTGTTTTTTCATGTTTTCAAACTTCAGTAGCTGTGCTGTCAGAAGCCTGCATTTATTTGCAAGCAGTGCAAACAGTTTTCTAGCTTTGGGACTACATTCTGAGACAGCCTCGACCATGATGGAGGCCCGACATCATCTGGATGGTACTTTAACAGAAACAATAAATAATAGCACTGACACAATAGCCAAATCTCAGCCTGAGACAGAAAGATTACAACTCTTTACTCCCTTTTTCTTTTCATTCTATCTATTTCATTTGTGCTATGTAACCAGTTTCTGTCTTAAACAAGGAAATGATGAAACTTTTAGAGAGTTTTTACTAAGTTTTCCTTAGGTGCTGGATTAACAAAATAGGGATGCATTTTTTTCTATAATGCCAAGTATCCTGTCATTTTTTATTCACAATGATCTACTGCAATAGCATTAATTCAAAAGCAGTTCATTCGTGAGTGTGAACATCTTAAGCTGTCTTGGACAGAAATCTCATTCTAAGTGCAATGCAACATTTAGCACTTGAGGAAAAAATAGAAATCCTGGTCTTCAATCACTGGGGCTGCTTCATGTAGCAGCGGAGACTTTCAGAAGAACAGGAGGGTTTCATGAACTGGAAGTGGCAATGCAGAAATGGCATTAGCAAAGTGAAGAAGATTTAATAGAAAATACGGCAACTCAGGATTAAAGAGCAGGCAAAGGTGAAAGTACTTCAATGCAAGCCACTGCTTTCCGCCCAGCAGATTTTGACTGGGGAAGCCCAAACTGTTTGCAAATACCTGTTGTTCCTTGTCTGGAAAAACAGATTTATTTCATTTCCCAACATTTTTTTCCACCCACAAATACATGGCTTCATTCTGTACCCATGGAGACTAAAATACAGTTCGCAAGCCATGTCTCTGGACTGTTGCTCCCTACAGCTGCATCAAGGGTTATGCCAATGATCGTTTTTAGCCAATTTTCCCCAGAGAAAATTGCAGCGTACACAGTGCATGGTGCCCCCAGAAGATTTTAAGTAACTAATTAGTAATCACTAGAAAAAGAGTACAGGGTGACCAGGAAAAGAAGTGTATGAGTAGAGGCCTCTCACTAAATAGAAAGTTCTAAGCAGGCATTTTTTTCTCCATATTCTGTGTAGACATTCACAAATCCCCACTTCYGCTCATCTGTTGGCCAATTCTTTTCTATTGAACTTTAGTGCTCTTCTTCCTGCAGCATTACAGGATTATGCCGGCACTTTCCCACATCCGGCTCTAGCCCTCTGCATATGCCTCTCAAGTTTCCTTCCAAATARCCTCCTCTTCAGATGGTGAAGTTACCTTGGAGTGCTGGATGCATTTCATCCTCTCCAGGCTATTTTGATCCCTTCTGTTTGCCTGTTCTCAATTCATCACCAGAAAAATAGAAATGTTTCATTGGGGAATATTTGACCATTTACTGCCTAACTGTTAGCTACTACAGGAGATCCATAATGGGCCCAAAGACTGAACCAATTTTTTGCTCCGAGCATGGTTTCTGCACCTGGACAGAAACATATGAGGAAAGCTGCGGGAGGAAGTGCACACTATCGATTACTGCCTGACATTTGCTTCTCCCATGGGGACAGTGAAGATCTCAGTCTCCAGCATTGTCAGTCAAGTGTTAAATTTGCAATAGAAAAGTGTTCTTTTACGCAAGACGTCTATTTAATAATGCTTACGCCTCACTCAAAATTGCAGACAAACCTGTCCATGATCAGATAACACAAAAAGATTCTTGACAGGCAGCTCRTGAGGTCTGTACCTGCCCCGTTCCCCCATATTTTGCCCTCTCCTGGTGGTTTGCAAGCGTCTCAGAAAGCCAGCTGCTGAGAAATACACATTCTGCCCTCCTGACTAGGTTGTACATATCACAGTAGCAATCATAACCAGTTGATTAAAAACACAAAATTGATTATTGAAAGAATTTGGATTCTGTTCCTTGCCACACAGATCACTCACAGGTGCTACGCAACTTGACAGGTGGTGGTTGTGTAAGTTAGTATTTGGGGGAATTTTTTTTTGAAATGTTACTGAAAATCTTGTATTTTAACTGTTTTCCTGGTTGGCAAATAAAGTTGGTTGTGCAATGGAAATAACTCTTCTTTGACATCATTGATGTAATCAAACTAAAAATCACTGAAACAAATAAAACTGCAAATCTTTCTTCACTTTCAAGAACCAGAAAACATAGTGAGGTTTAAAGGTGTTCTCAGGGAACTATTATTCATGCTGGTATGTCACACATGAATAAAATCAGATGTTAACAAGCTGTGTCTGTCATGCAGTCCCTTGATTTGCTCAAATGGCCATGTTAGAGCAGCAGTGCATTTGAGCTGGTGAGATTATTAATTGGCAATAAATCGAAGTATACCGTTTAAAACTTTTGACTAAAGCAAACCTGGGTAAGTCTGAGTTGGCAGATTTATTAGTACCTGATATCATACTATGACTTAGAGAATGACTAGCCAGGACCCTTGACAGGCTGAAGATATATGAGCTGATATGGCAGCCTTTTCCTGCATCTATCAAGAGATCACTCCAGGTGGATGGGTTTTCATTTAATGTTTGTGTAAACTGCTAGACTGACAGCCCTGAAAATTAAAGCTTCATCTTCAAAACTGGGCACAGATTGGGTCCTTTTTTATGAAACCCTAATGTGCCTTAAACAAAGCTCAGGGGGATTACTGTTAAGAGCAGGACTAGAGGGTGTTTTGGAGCTTACTTAATCATCAGCCTCTAAGATGAGACAGCTAAGAAGTCTAATAAGATATTTCTTTGCAATGTAAAAGGTATGAAATGACCTAGGACCACCAAATGTTTCACATTTTACAGTTAGTGTGTTTACTTTGAGGACAACATTGGTAGTTTTGGAAGTATCTTACAAACTTTAGAAACTGCAGGCCAATGTTTGCTTTACATTGCTCTTGGTCCTGAAGAATTAAGTACCCTAYAGGGATTCCAGAGCAACTGGAATGTATTGAGCTGTGCCTTGGGGGTGGATGAAGAGCGAGTCGAGAGCTTATGGGTAAGGATCAAAGGGCAGGCTAGCATGGGTGACACTGTTGTGGGTGTTTACTACAGGCCACCTGATC
>NW_020448320.1:1024230-1109510 GCF_003343035.1 Apteryx rowi
AGTTCCATCTGAACATGAGGAAAAACTTCTTCACTGTGAGGGTGACAGAGCACTGGAACAGGTTGCCCAGAGAGGTTGTGGAGTCTCCTTCTCTGGAGATATTCAAAACCCGCCTGGACGTGATCCTGTGCAATGTGCTCTAGGTGACCCTGCTTGAGCAGGGGGGTTGGACTAGATGATCTCCAGAGCTCCCTTCCAACCTCAACCATTCTGTGATTCTGTGATTCTGTGATCTCAATGCAAACTGTTATACAAAGCAAGCTCTCCACAGAAAAAGAAGAGAGCATTTTCTCATTCTTCCCCCCTTCCCTTGCAAAGGGAATCAATGTATGACTTACTCCACAATTCAAATAAGCTTCGCAAATTTACATTAAGCCTGATCCAGCAAAGACTGAACTAACTGATCAACTAAGCCTAATTTTTGAACTAGGGTAAACCAGACCTGAATGCTTATTTATATTCCTACTCCCCCTAACCTATCACATAGTGCTCTCTCTCTCATCTTCAATACATTCCTAATGTTTGTTTTGATCCAGTCAGAGGGAATAACTGTATTTTCAAACTGCATATGCTGGAAAAGCTCCCTCAGTTCAGTGGGGAACAACGCAACCCGGGAGAACATCGATGCAGAAAGGTACAGGCATGAAAACAGCTTCTACACTCAGGAGGTGAATCTTTGAGGTGTAATAGTAAGCCATGGGTATTGATGCGATGGAAAAGGCCACAAAGCAATGAACCCTGTAGATTCCTGAGCCTCAGGCAACTTTCTCCTTTGGCCATTCTCAGCAGGATTTGGAGCGGTGGATCAATTAAATCAGCCTGACAACCGAACTGTGACCTGTATGCTGAGCAAAAGCTGTGTTTCAGAGTTTCAACAATTCTCTGCGAGCCACAGCTTCTTTCTGTTCACAGCAGCCTGTTCAGGGCAACATGAATGGGCTCGGTTCTGGCCTGATAGAGCCACCACTTGCTGGATTTTTACTAGAAGGAGGGAATCGGAGGATTCTGAGGGAACGGAAGAGAAATTTGACTATTTGCACAAGTGGAGAGTAAGAGAGGGGCGTAAGGAAAAGCAAGATGACAGACGGAGCTTTAAAATTTCCAGTGAGCATCTAAATTTTGAGAGCCATCCTCAAACCTAAGAAGTATTTGTGATTCATCCATAAGTAGCAGGGCTGCAGCTGAGCACTCGACAGAGCTGTAATAGAAAGAGAGGAGTGGCATGGACAGGGGGCATTAATTAATATTTTCTTTTATTATTCACTTCTTCCCTGAATTCTTATTAGGAGATTAATAAACACATATGGTTCCCAGAACAAATCCAGGCAATAGGAACTTTCCAGAGTACTTTTTTTATTACTAATTATAATTATGCCTACAGGTGAAGTAACAGCTGAGTGACTCAAGTTACCCTGCTGTTTAATTTAATCAAAGGAGTTGTGAATCCTTTAACAAGGCCTTTCAGAAAAAGGACAAAGATAATTTCCCCTATTACTGGGTTACAAAGAATACAATGAATTCACTTCATAACAATATATAGCAATAGTATATGAGGAACGAAAGAGAAAGAAGAGGGAATGAATAAAGCTGTTCGAAGGCATGTTGATTTTCTGTCTGGAATTCTGTGGCACCTTCTCAAAATCACTGCCACAATTTACAGTGCTTATAGATGTTACAAATTAGCCAAAACAACTGTGATTGAATTTAACAGAAAGAACGTTTGACTGCTACTTGTCTCTAAAGTACACAATTCAAATCAGGAGGGGGGGCAAAGCCACATCTACAGACAGTAAATCTTAAGAAGCCAGGTTCAGATTTCATTACTTATGCTGTTCCAAAGCCTGAGACACAAACATTTGCAGAATTTTGGAATCAGAAGAAACAGGAGAGAGGACACATCTTTAGTGTATTCTCTGTCTTCTCTGATTTCCCACAGTATGGGAAATTTGAGACTAAATAATCCAGCTCCACCAGCAGAATGTGAGTTGCATCTCCTCCAACCCAAAACAAGCGTCTTCACTGTTTTCTTTCTTATAATTCACCACACAGAATTTAAGGCTAATGAAAAAAACATAAGGAAAGTGACACACACACACAAAAAAAGCCTTCAACCTGTTTCCTGCAGTGAGCAGCAAGTAGCAATAATCTTCCCAAACCACAGAAGTCTCCTCAGATGAGTCATGACTCTTTCTATTACAGAAGAGCCGGGGGAATTCCCAGTTTCTGGCAGCACCTTATGTAAGAGATAACCACTGCTTCTAATGTTGGCTATTTTAGACACAATGGAAAAGGCACAGTGGCTATGGGCAGCCTGCAAAATAAACCCTCTGTCTTGGTGCCTAGATGCCCAACTAYTCAGCAGGTGTGCTCCACATGGTTCTGGTTCCCTCAGTGCCCAAACCTGAGCACAACAGAGCTATTTCCGTAGTTGTACCCAGGTTTTGGGGGAAAGGCATGTCACATGTAGCTCTCAGTTCAAAGTGCAGCATAAGCACAGACAGAAAAGCAAAAGTCACATGCCTACAGTCACTCAGCAGGTCAGTGGCAAACATAACAATAGAGTCATTGTCCATTGAAGAGACTCTTCCTTCAGAAACCAGTCCAACCTCAAAAATAAATGTGTTAACATATGCAAGAACCATTGACTTCAAGAGCTCATCTGTAAAAATTTGTGTTAAGTTAAAGCCTAACTAAGCTCAATCATGCCATACTCCATGTATAAAAATCTATTAAATCATTCACTCTGTGGAGGAGCAGAACTGGACAAAATACTGGAAAGTGTCCTGTGGAAACCAGTCTACTTTCAGAAGTCATGAGCAATTGGGGGGTTTTAGCTGTTACTTTGCATATACTTCATTATCTTGCCACCTAAAAACTCTAACCTGATTTTTGATCTAAATGCATCTCCTTAAGTTTCATCTACACATACTTCTTGATCATACCTGGGTGCATCAAACCAAATAACTTCTTTCCTTCCTGGAAATGCATGCTTCAAATGTTTGTAGCTTCTTAACATGTCTTTTCTCCTTAGTGACTACCTAGTGATACATTAGATTATTTAATCCTTCCAATATTTTCTCTGAAGTCTTTCCTTTCACTCCCCATATTTCCTGTTTCCTACTGAACTCTCCAATTTTCTCATCTCTTTGGCAACACAACGCCCCAGAAGAATCCGGCAGGCAAAACTCAACACTCAATATACAACATAGTATTGATTTACTCCATTTTCTCTCTTTTCTCCTATTTTTCCAACCTCTTTTGATGTCCGTATATTTCCATCAAACTAAGGAAAACAGCATACACAAAGCTACATCTATGTGATGGGCTTTCTACAAGTTCCATAACTAGGATCCAGATAATCCTGAGAGATCAGCTCCCTTTTTGGCATCCTAGCAAAACTGCCATATTTATTTAGCATCCACCATGCCCATTGACACTTATACAAGAGAGGAAAGTTGCTGACCACCCAAGAGAAATGAAAAAACCTGACCCTGTATTTACATGCCTGAGAACAAGCTGGGCGCTCTCAAAAAATTTGCCCCACCATTGTGGGATCTAGCCAGTGGGCAGTATGGCACCACTGGACGTAATCAGAGATCCATGGTCTGTTGCCACCTTTGATCTCTGGAGAGCAAGAACGGAGGTTATATTTTATAAGTACTACAAGCCAGACTGCTTGTTCCTTGTACACTGGTTAAGATTATGGGATGCAAAGGGAGCCAGGATATACTGCTCTTCCATTATCTGGTAAGAATAAAGTGACAGCTTGTCAGTGTGGGCTAGGACTTGCTAAAAGCATGGGGAGCATTGCCCCTTTTTCCTTCCCATGCAGTGAGAGCTCCCTCATGGGGACACTTGCTCCCCCTTCCCCTGGCTCTTCTCCATCAGTAAAAAAAAAATATATTTTGGAGAATTTCAGCAGGGGCACATCATTCTCTCCCGACACAAAGTAAAACTTTGAGGCCAGTCAGGCTAAATGCACAGGAAAGTATTGCTGCTGTATTTCTGCAGACTGAAAAATCTGTACTTCAGGAATAAACGTATTCAGCCAGTATTTATAAGCAAGCTGTTAAACAAAAGCTGGGGTTCCCTTGCCTCCCTGTAGTTTTACTAAACAAAAGGCACCGGGAAGAGATTGGAATGAGAAGAAAGCAGTTTTCACGGCACAGTTGCCCACTTGCACCTTGCTTGCACCTGAGTGCTCTCAGTGCATACTGTGAGCGAGCCCACCCCTACAGCAGCACGCAATGGGGCAGACCCAGGGTCCTGCATAAATAAGGGCTATCCGCAGCATGAGCAGTAGGGTTGAGCAAAAGGAGAGTGCTTCTCACTGGTGATGTGTGCCTATGAGACTTCACCCCATGGGAAGAACTGGAGGGAAATTCTTCTCCAATTCCAACAGGAGATGTGATGAAACTCCTCTTCACTTTCAAGTGTCACAGTGTAAATTTAAGGCTCTGGTTTTACTCTTTCGAGTATCGGGACAGGTCTGTCTGGTTCTGGTGCCTGCTGCAGCAGCCACGTTTCAAGAGCGTCTGAAATGAAGCTTATTATAACTGCTTACTGTAACAGAGCTTGTGTCCATATACCCTTTATTGTACTTGTTTTAAAATGCTGCTCATTTTCTGAAGGAAAAGAAAGCATCCTCTGCTGTCTGGAATTTTCCATGGTTACACTTTGCGCAGAGGTGATTTCTGCCTCTGAGGAAACTTCCAGCATTATACGATATATATTTTTTGTAATTCTGTTTTTTGTATCTACAGAGGCAGACAGATAAATGGAGAGATGAATAAAAAGAGTAGCCTGAGATTTTTATCAGACTGTAGAGCTAGGATGACTCAACGATAAAGACAACTGCTCTGGGAAGTTTTAGCCTTTGTAATTAAGTATTGTTGAAATTCCAGAGTGATGGGGGGGTCACTCTTGAAACTTTCTAATAGTGGAAAATCTAATTTTAAGACAGGGTGTGACCAGGAAGACCTAAAGGGAATGCTATCTTTTTTTTTTTAATTTGAGATCCTGTCTAATTGCACTTTTGCGAAGAGCTACGTGTTTGAGTAACCTCTTGAGGATACAATTTTTGTCGACATTAAAAAAAATGCACAAATATTAGCAGTTTAAAAACCAATGACTAAATCCAACTGTTCATATTTAAGTATACATTTTATTTGTAACCACTGTTATCTGGACTGCCCCTTGACTGAATATTTGAGCCCCAAAGCCCCATGCACCTTTTTTTGAAGGTGTGTTGATTCCTTCCAGAAGTAGCTTTAAACTCACTCTCTTCACTGTTCTGTAATATAAATATTGGACACCAAGTGCTCTTCTCTGTTATTGTGCAACTCTTGCATGCACAGATACTACAATAATAAAATTTATAAACAACACAAATGATTACTTACACTTGCACAGAACCTACAGGCACACACACTTTGCAGAAGAGTTGGGGGCCTGGTTCATCAAGATGAAAAAGACCATCTTATCATAAATGTGTTTTTACTGTGATGTGGTTTGTGTGTGGACAATTTAATTATTGGCTTGAGCAATAAAATTCCCACAACAGTAAAGGCTGGTCAACCTACTCGTTTATCACTCGATTAACCTCCTGAAACTCAGGACACCTGTTCCAAACTAACAGATTTTTAAAGACTGAGTATCAGAGGACTTGATACTTTGCCACCATCTTGGCATCATATTTCACTTAGAACGAACCCCCTAAAATGCCTTTCATTCTGTGTGACAGATGCATTTGCCTGAAGCTGTTATTAGGAAGAATGCAGAACACCTTGTCAAAAAGCAGAAACTTTTTTTAAAGATATGATCTCAAGGAAAAAAAAATGTAGAAAAAGTGTACTGATCATCCATATCCAGAGGCTATGAGGATAAATCCTTTTGTTATTGATCTGCTTAGGTTTGGAATTCAGAAGATACACGTGTGTCTTTGAATGCCTGCGCTCTGCTGGTCTGTACTGAGTTTCTTCTGGGCACAGATGAAAAGCTAACTTTAAGGGTCTGTTCTAAATTTATTTTTAAATCTTAATATTGCAGATGCCCATGAGTTGTAACACTCATGGTGCTAAAGGCCTGTAAGCATCTTCCAAGGCCTTGCATTACATCTCATTGAGGCAAAAAGTTAATCAAAAACAGAGAAAGTACTTTAGTGTTTTTGTTGTTTGAAAAAATGGTTTTATAAGCCTCATGTCATGGGATTTCGAGCATCAATCCATCTGCTGTGGTGGTTCAGCTCACTTATCTGTTGAGATCAAATGCTTAGCTGAGGGAATTTCAAATAAAATTAACCTCCTGCTTCTCTGGTGTACTAGGTGGAGGGGAATCACTTTTCTCCCCAACAGCTTGGGAGAACTCATGATGTCTTGTGATCCTGAAGGGCCTGCTCTGTGCTGCCTATAAAGTAGAAATTGGGGTGGCAAGGAAACCCCTGCACAAGCCCTTCCCTGTGTTGTCCCAGCAGCAGATTTGCTGCAAATAAGAAGTTCTGAATTACGAAGGAACAGTTTACACATTAACATTAAAAAATCAAGTAAATTATTAGATAAAAAATGTTGTTTAACCTCCGTTAACTCTGAGCCTGGCTGCAGCAGGTACAGTTCATAAGTAAGCCAGAAGAGTCCACATTGAGGCAGAACATAATGAGACAACTGTGCCCAAGATGAGAGATTCTGCCCTTCCCTCCTCCACAAGGAGATGCCCAATGCTGCCACTCGATTTCTTACTCCTGCCATGCAGAGTCTGCATCTGACTTTTCTCAAGGTGAGTTCAGCTTTCTTGATAGAGTACTGACAGGCTGGGAGATGAAACTCCTCCGTTTGGCCATGCAGGTGAGCATCCTGGATAATCCTGCACACAGTTATGCATCCTCGCCCGCATACATCATCCCGGACTGAAGGAAATGCCTACTGGGCTGCAAAGATAGGCCTGCCTCCAAAATTCAGCCCTTCATCTACCTCTAAATGCTGGTTAAAACTTCACTGAGGCCAGTATTTCCCACAGTGTGAAAAAGAGAGCCTGTTAGTACCAACTGTTTGTGTTGATATAGCTTACCCTGTAAACCATACCAGCCAAAAGAAGGTTTACCAAAAAAATCATGTTTTTACTATGCCTACCCTCGGACTTTTGAAGGCACAAAAATGTCATCACAAAACCATATGCCCTTTCTGACACTGCTACACCACTCACATTTTCAAGAACAGTCTTGGCCTTAAATTACAAAAGCTTTTTAAGCAAAGCCAGTATTTTGACACAGTTGCCTCCGGTACCAGTGGAAGCGAACTAAATCCATTATTCGAGATGAAAAAATGTTCTGCTGTCCATCACCAATAAGCTGAAGCACCCAGTCCCCGGTGTAAAGCACAATTAACAACGCATATGAATTTGTCATTAAATGATTTCAGCTCTCCGAAGGAATCACTATTGCCCGCTCTTGTCTTCAGAAGTTCTACATTCCCCCAAAGACACCTAAGATTATAATATGTATTATGTCTTGGTCCTAAGGGTCAATATAGCATATCAACAGAAGAAATACAGCTTATTGCTAACTTTCTGCATGAATCATTTGCAATTCCATTTCATGGGCACTTGCTGACTCAATAATAAAGGTGAAAAGATATATTCCTAAAAGACTATTTTATGGAATGATATGGGATGAAACACTCTGTAGTCATTGAAAAGTGATGACTTTAAATGAATGAAACCAATACTACTTATGTGGAGACAGGAAGATACTGCCTTTTAAAAAAATATATATCTGTACTGAAAGCTAAGCTGTTATTATGTGTAAAGCAGCTGCAGAGAAAGTGATAGTGTTAAAGGCATTAGAACAAAGATTATCTGTTCTCTGTAATTAAATCCTTTTCCCTGCTTTATACCAGATGACTCCTCAGGTCACATGAGCCCAATTCAAGCACCATCCTTGAAACTAGCCTGAAGAGGTTCCAGCCAGTTGCTGGAAACCCTTCAGCCTACAGGGATTTACTTGTTCTGCAATTTCCATCCTGCCTTCTCTCCACAGGAGTGGAGAGCCGTGACACTGATCCTGAACGTATCAGGGAGTGGGCTGGTCTTTGCACAGCTCTCACTTTCCGCACACCTTCTGCCAGTGATCTGTCATATATTTGGCATGACAACCCATAAATATCACTTCCTTGCCAGAGCAGACAGATTATTCATATTCTAATTCCATGCTGCATGATATAAAAATATAAAATACTCTCTCATGCTCTCTGAAAGGGGAAGAGCAACCTCTGAGAGAGCGAGCCTGGTGCCAGGCTATTCTCCGCATGGGTGGGGGGCAGAGAAACGTGTCAGCAGATCTGTGGCAAACACTGACACTCCTTAATTGCCATTTATCAGCCTGTCACTCTGGCCAGGCTATGAGATTAGCTCTGTGCTCTCTGAATGAACTTCCATCTTCATCTGACACTGCCTCACCTATTGCTCACCAAACAGTCTGTGCTGAAAGCAGTTATGCAGGTTTAAAAATAAATAAAGGCATTGCATGATACAGGGAAAGGGGAAGAGGGACTGCTGCTAGTTCAAACCTCGATCCACATCATCGGTGATCAAAGAAGGAAAAAGTCATTCTGTTGGTGGTTTACAGGAACTGCTAGTCTCAGTCCAGTCACGAGGGGCAAAGCTAGGTTTCCTCCACACTGGGGCCCCTTTGGGTTACAGCTGCAAGGACCACGTAAAGCAGATAACAACTGAGTCGGGCCTGAAAGGCAGTACAGCTGTTTACAGCCAGAAAAATCAAGACCCGACCCTGGCCAGAGTCCTTCCACTCCAACCATTTTTCTGCTAGATGGAGTAGCCTCTTTTTGGTGCAGTCTCAAGGAAAGCAAGTATGGTGTTTACAATCTGTTTCCCCTTACACTCGCACTCATTTTTCAGCTTGCAAGGCCCGGGTGTCCCTTCTTAAACCTTGCAGTGAAAGAAGAAAGAAAAAAAATAAAGGAAGTTTGATTTGGGACTCACAATAGTTTGAAGAAATTCAAACACGAAATCCCTCTCTCTTCTCTTCTATGGAGACAAAGCAGGAGCTTATGTTAAACAGCTCTGCCGGAGCCAAGCCAGGAGGAAAACCAGGAGCCCCCATGATCCATCAAGGACCCATAGCAGCGCTAATGGTGAGAGGGGAGAGAAAATGCAAGTGCCACGGCTGTCCGATGAAGCCCAGTATCGTTCATGGCAGGAAGTCAGGCTGCACTGGAAGCGGGCAGGTGTGTGCTGGCCCATGCGGGTCAGCTGAAGTTCAGTCTCCACTCCCTGCCCTCATCTTCTCTGACTTGACCTCCCAGCTTGCTCCTTCCACCACCACCTCCTCCGCTGCCGCACGCGATCTCAGCGACACGGCCACCTCTCTAGGCAAGCAGCAGCTCCCCTCGGCTTTCAGGATTGGCATCACTTTATGATGAACACAACTGAAAATATATCCTGCCAGCACTACTCTTCAGGAGGAGACACATACGTGGAAGGCAAGCCAACTGCAGTATGTAAGCCTGTCAGGTAAATGAATGCACCCCCATTGGTATTAACTCTGGCAAACTATGGAGAGTTGGTCAGAGCTGGAGCAAACAGTGAAATTCTGGAAAATCAAGGTCACTTTAGTCAGTGATCAACACAACAACTAAAGAAACAGGAGTAATTTTTTTTTTTCTTCTTAGCCTGAACTTCTCCATCCCAGCTTATAAAGGCAAATAAAATACTTTTGACAGACCTTGATAGTATTCAGTTTTGGAGCTCTATGAAACTCATTTTTGCTGCACTGCTAAAGGATATTCTGAGAAGACATGCAATTGTGCAAGTTAAAACAGAAAGGTGACAAGGAAAAAGATAGAAAATTAACTTTTATATGGCTGGGCATAGGACRCTGTGGGTGTTGTGCAACAATAGCTTCTCCATGCTGTGGTTTCAGGCACCACGCAGGAGACCTGCTCAGCAGCCCCAGGAAGCTAGCAAAGAAAGGCAAGTCAGTATTTTGTATTTTGCACAGCATGCCAACATGCTAGCTCATCTACAGAAATATTTTCTAGCCATAGTGTAAGTGGCCACTTTCCTACAGGCTCCCATAGATTCTTCTTGCCCTCTGAAAGGGCTAAGCTGCACAGATTTTAGTAGGGACCTCTGACTTTTGGTTACTGAATCAACAGGAAAAACAAACTATTTAAACACTATGTTTTTTAAGTGCACCTATTGGATGTGCAGGCAAGAATGGGAATGCGTGTGTGCAGAGAGGCAGAGGGGTTCATTCAAAAGCAGGGAACGAAGATGGTCTTTTGTTACTGAGGCTTGTAACACATTGCAGGTATTAAATGTCAGGGCAAACAGGGGTGGCTAAGTGCTTTCTTATACCTTTTTTTAAACAAGGACACAGGAAAAAAAAAAACAACAGGCCTTTTGACTACTTAATCCRGTATCCTTTCTCTGACACTTCTGCACAATGTATGAGTAACTGTATATTGACAAATTACGGGCTTAGAGAGAATTTATTTCTTAACCCAGGGAGTTAAAGGTTACTTTATGCCTCAGAGAATGAGGCTACATTTGTACATTTTTTCTTCCTACATAAAGTAATAGAATAGTTTTATCTATATACAAGCTGCATGTGGAATCCTGTCTTTTTAGTCTTCCTGATACAATCTGGCAGTATATGCTGTAAAGAGCACTTGCTTACATGTTGATAACATAAGAAATTAAAAAAAGAAACTATTCTCTGATCAGTTCCTTTTTTTTAAAGAAGTATTTGCACCCTAGTATTAGTATATTTTATTAGGATTAACATCCTTTGGGAGAGGTGGGGAAGACATAATGTACAAAGAGAGGCTGAGAGCGCTGGGTTTGTTCAGGCTTAAGAAGAGATGGTAGATAATATTACTGCTTTCAACCACCAAACAGGAGAGTATAGAGAAGGCAGAGCCAGACTCTTCTCAAAGGTGCACAATTTTAGGATGAGAGGCAGCAGGCACTAGCTGCAACAAGGAAAATTTTGATTAGATATTGAAGGGGGGAAGAAGGTCATTTCTAACCTACATTATTCTGGGAGTGAGTCTATGATGCTGCTGTCCTCTCTATTTTACTTCACATTTGGGTTGCTTCTTGCTTGGATTCTTATGGAGGACTCTAACTAGTATTTTAACTTTAACAGATCAGACACTCTTATCTGGTGCAAACAGCGATTACACCAGTCTTCTCTCAGAGGTTGTTCAATGATACACATTGGACAAGTTTCAAAGTCAGTTGAAAGACATTAAACTTTACAGACATTAAGTCTCAGTAACATCCCCCTCCCCCAAAAGTCCCCCCCCCAAACAAAAAAGACACTTTTTATTTCATACCATATCCCAGAATACATTCTAAAAGGGTAAAACTCATTTTTTCCTTCTCTACCAACTCTTTGCTTTAAGCTGTTGAATTTGAGTTTGTGTGCATGGATTCAGTCTAAAACTATCTTAAGAAGCATCCAAGGCAACATTATCTTCTTGGACATCAGCTGAAGCACTTCAGCTAACAGCATTTTGCAACTGGAGAAAATTACTAGGAAAGCTGAATCTTCATATGTTCAGGGAACAGCCTCCAAGCCTATATGTGCTTCCAATCTCTTGGCTAGAGCTGGGGGGTAGGTAATTGTTTAGTATCTGATGAAAGGAAATGTTTTGCTGTTTGTGAAGGCTTTCAAACTTGCTTTCTATTTAGGAGACATTAAATGATTGAAGGGCAAAAGGGACTTTTCACATAAGCAAAGATGAAAGTACCAAAGAAGTATTTTTATCAGTGTGAATAAACTTAGTGCTTTACTAATACCAGTCCATCTAACTCTATGTTAAAATAGACATTTAAATCTAAACAAGTTTACCTAAGCCACACATGCACTAGAAATTGTTTCACATTTTCTACAGCAAACTATCTCCCATAGTCTTCAATCATTCTGTTTCCCACCCTGCTGGGTTTCGGGTCGCACACATTTTCCTCTCCCTCCCTCGCCAGCTCATCCAGTGCCCTCTGATCTCCTGTTCTCTGCCTTCTCGTTTTCCATACGATAGACATCTCCAGTATATGACACACTTCTACAGTTTGTCTGTTCACACTTACACTGTTGTGCTCTGTCTTCATTAGTATCCTACTCTCTCTTCCTGGTATTTTTCCTCTTCATTTGTCATTGATGTTTTCCTTTTCCTTTGTCTGCTCTGTGTTCCTTTTCTTTCACATGTGCCTTTCATTTTCCTTCTATTGTGATTAAGATTTCATTTTAATGCAAATTTCAAAGCCAAATATTGTTACTCCCAAATGCTGCACACACAGTCATATTTGAATGAGACTGAGACACTTCTCATTTCTTACCTTTTGTTCTAGGTTTTCCCACCTTGCTATGATGGTTTCTTTCTTTCTCTGGATTAATCTCTCATTTCCTTCTTTTAGGCTGTTTTCTTTAATAGCACAATTGTTCTTCTTTGATGGTATATTAAACATTTTCTTCTTTAGCGGCATTTTAAGTTTGATTGATGTTGGACTTCTTTTGTCACCATTTGCTTTGACTGCCTTATTTGTTTCTCCCCTACTCTTGCTTTGCTATTTTGTTTCATCACCAGTTTTTGAAAACATGCCTGAGAGAGTCCTAGAGGAGGCCACTTCTCTCAGAAAGCTAAATAATATCATCTCCTCCATAGGTACAAACACTAAAATTAGCAATAGTGCACACCTGCAGGATAGATTACATGAGCTTTTATTTGATTCAGGACACTTCTGGTGTCTGGGCTGCCACTAGTCTGCACCTTTGAATATGCAAAAGAAGTGAAAAGCAAGTGTAAAACATTGCCATTTGGGGTCCTTTAGCAGTATGAAGCCAAAAGTCCTACTTTGCTTTCTGTTAGCCAGGCAATAATTGAAGCTAAGTACAACAGCGCAGGTCCTCTTTCTAGTGGAGTCTATGGGTCTGTAGTCAATTCATTGGAAAATTATGTTTGTGACCTTTCATTCTGGTATGAAAAGCCACTAAACTTCATTTTCCATGAAGTTTTGTCAAACATGCATATGTTTTATCAACTTCAACTCTGAAAATCAGAAAACAGAAGCACTGGAATTTAAACGGCACCCCGATAAAAATTGATATTGGTGAAATTACAGTTTTACTTATTCAACCACAACCTGGGACCTGATCTTGCATGTGCTGAAGTACATGAGTAACTCTGTGGAAGCAAGTGAAGTTACAAGACCTATGGAAAGTGGTTTCTACAGAAGAAAGAGGGTATGGAAGATTTAAACTAATAGTTCTGCTCTTGGTAGTAATTGCTCCAGGCCTAGCAATTCCTCACAGACAATTCAATTAAACGCTGACAGAAACACAAATAGAAAGCACCCGCTCTTCCAGTTCTTGCAGTGTCGTACTGATGTCATCTTGTCTGGAAGTTACTGTGAAAGACTGTTCTTAGTGAACGCATATCTACTAAATAACATGGAAGAGTTTGAAGCAATTAGAAAACTAAATAATCCTTCATTTCAAAACTCGAGTTTCTCAGTCTCCAAAACTGACCTTATTGTACCTGGGAACCTCACATTGGATGATATATACACTTGAATTCCAGATATCTGGTTGGGTTCTGCATTTTGCCCTTTGGGGTTTATACTTGCATTACTGAAGCATTGCTGATGGTAACCTGAAGGAGAATGTACTTGTTATTGTACTGAAACTAGCAGCACTGAATCACCTGTACTGGCCTTTTTTTCTAGTGTATAACTAACCTATTTGTTCTAATCTCCTGTTATTGCACAGATATTTGCCTTTCTGAGTTTTAATCTTGTCAATGAATATCATTCAGTTACCATTGGTATTTCCTAACTTAATGATACAGAAAGTGTACAGTATGATATGTATATTAATTTGATCACAGTTTTGAAGTGCAGTACTTTTAGTGGTAACAATTGTTTGCAAAGCAATGCAAAACAGCACTGCAGAGACAGATGGACAGTCATGTAAGAAGAAGAAGTATTTTAATTTATAAAAAATTAACACAGCATGAAATTTTTGTGCCAAAAAATTTCAAAACAAGTATACCTATAATTAATTTTAAAAGAAGACAGACTGAAAACTTGTGAAATGCTAAGATGGAGCAAAATCTGAGAGTAATTTTTGCAATATGAATAGTAAGCAGGTTATGAAATACTTCAATCATCTCCAAACTGGGCATTAAAAAATGTTAAGCCCCAATGTTAAGCTTACAAAATATCAAAACCTGTTAAGGTATGGAAGCGTCCATTTAAGCCTTCCAAACAGCTTTAATTCTGTTCTCCGTCGACACTGTTGCAGAACAGTATTCAATAAACTTCTGTGCAATTAATGCATATTTGTATTTATATTCTCAAACTAGGAAAACATGGCTTTCAGACATTTAAAGTATATACACATACATAGTATCACTGCATAATAAAATCTATTTGTGGGTACAGTAATTGTTCATTACCCAGTTGCACTCGATGAGTGTCTGTGATGTAAAATAACTGGCAACCACTTCTGAGACAGGTTAAGCATTTGTACTCAAAGTAGTGAAAGTGTTTTCAAACACAAGAAATTCATGACCATATCTTATTAAGTTCTGAGTGAAGCCAGTTATTGCCCATGATGTATTTGAGACTAACTCTGACACTAGTTATTGGTGCTTGGCAAATATGCATATGAATAGACAAATTGTTGCCTATCAGAACTGACCTTTTTCATCTTACTTCATGAATTTTTGTATGAACTCCCCTGCTGAAGCTTTACCACAAAATTTTGCAGTATCACAAAAATACTTAATGAACCCAACTCCAGCAAGTGCTGAACATAAAAACAACTCCCATCCAGTTTATTCCAACCTTACTTGTCTCAAATAGTAAGTATCCTACAATTCAAGCAAACAGAAGAAGTGGTATTACAATGGCTTTATTTGGGTATAAGCTTCACTAAAATTTCTTGATGTACTTTGAAAAACAGCCATTTCCTGGACTTCTTCAATGAGAGTTCCGTCCTCAGATCAACCTTTCTCATTACTTGAAGCTTTTTTACATTCTTCCTTTCATAATGAAAATGATATCTAGTTATGCTTACTCCTCCCAATGTTTCTCTTGCTAAAAAAAAAGTATCAGCAATCCAAGCTGGTTTTATTTTTGTATCTCTCAGCAAGTTCTAATAAAGTAAATTGAGCAATATTCTTGGTTTATTGTATTGATAAACAGACTGTAAAGWGTTTTATGATATGGTACTTCTTGTATGAAAGACACTAGACTAACATAAATTGCAATTGTAACTGTAAAGTACTAAAATATATTTTCCCTCTAGGGCTCTCTAGTATATTTGTCTGAAAAAAATAAAATAAAATAGACTTGTTTATTGTATATATTTTTTGTACTGTAATTAAATGTCTCTATGGCTTCCTCTCAGAAACAAAGTCCTCTTTCCTCACCCAGAACAGTCTCAAGGCCCACAAATAACTTTACACAGCTGTCTGCCGTGTTCCAAATTGGAGGCGAAAAAGCACTTTCTTTGTCTCTTTCTCCAAATTTCCTCCAGAGGTATGGGTTTCTCAGCTCTCACAACCCCATCATTTCCAGCTCACACTAACTGTCATTATTAAAAAAATGCATTAAGCTGTGGGTCAGTCTTTCTTACTGTCCCAGTGACACTATCCCAGTGTAATCTGTTCAGTTGCAAAATCTCCATTCTCCACACAAATTGGAGTCGAGGGGATTCCCTGCAGTGATTTCTTTGGATCTAGTCCAAAGCAAGTACCAAGCAAGAAGGAATTTTCCCCTCAGGATTAGTTGTTGTCAGCATGGCACCTCGCATACCTGAAGGATGTATGGTAGTCACAGTGGCTTTGCGGACCCAGCTGCCTGGACTGGTAAAGACATAGTGCTGCATGGYTGCTCCTGCAGCCCAAAGGTGTCCCACCACCCAGGTTTCACACCAGCGTGACTGACTGCAGCTCTGCAATACCCACAGAGAAACCTAAGGACAAGCTCAGTCCTTAGTGGTTTTGTTCCTTACATTACTGGAGAAAAACAGAAATGTGCAGGGATGTGGTAACGTAGGTACACACCTCAGATAGACAGATTTCACCTCATACATAGCAGCTAAGTTTTGAAGCCCTACCTAACTCCTCAAAGACACTGGCACCAATTCTGATCCCTCTCACAACGTTAACCAGCAGTAAAACTATGGAAGGCACTGGAACTGTGCAAAGGTGGGAAGAGGGAACAGCATAAACCAGAGCAGTACCCAAGGGTAATAGTCTTTATTTAGTAAAGACAATCCCTCCAGTTTCTTACCTCCTTGCTTTAACAGCACATCTCACCCAGAGCTCCCATTCAGCAAGGAGTGCTAATGGCACTATTGTAATAGTCTTCAGACAAAGGACAGCCGTCGAGATAACGGATAACTGAAGAAAGGATACTCACAGAAAAGTCAGAGGAAGGTAATGGATTTTAAAAATAAAGGTGGAGGTAAGATGCTTAGAGAATTAACCTCCTCCTCTCTTTTGGTCTCCCTTTAATAAAATGTTGATAAAACCATTACCTGTTCTAAGGTTCAGAGCAGCTGTATAATGAATTGGCTGTAATACACAGGCAAGTGCAAATTCACCATTATACTTCAACAGCTTGCGCTCCCCTCCAAAGGAGATGGAGGATTATGCAAGCACAAAAACACTCCCTGGAGTGGCTGAATGGAGTTGGTAGAATTAAGGCTGAAACAGTCACAGTTAACTCCTGATGCAGGTTTAAGTACACAGCGCTAAGCCCTTCTTTCCACACAGACTATCATATGCCTTGATTGTCTTTAGAGAAAACTTTAGATGGGTCTTCTCTGACAGCTCARCTGCTCACCTAATAAAGGAAAAAGACTCCCTAGTCACATTTAAAGGGTTTACTTTCTTCCCTCTGGCTCTTTCTAGATCCCAAAACTCTCTATCATAATTCAGGATTACTTCTGATGTTTGGAAAAACAGTCTTTCCCAAATCTCCCTTTGGCAACGGTCTATTTTCGATCTGAACCTGCCTTTTTAATTTGAAAACACTATTGAAGCATGTGTTTTCTCCAATTCCCACTCTTGCCTAAGCCTTCCTAACCATTTCTATTTCTAGTTCTACGAGCTTCACACAACAGGTAAAACCTCATGGTCCAATTATAGCACAGGATGAATGTTTTGCATTGTATCCTTGATTCATTCCTCAGCCAGAGAAACATACCTAATGGTTTGGACCTCCACGAGGCAGAATTTGTCTCTTGTTTTTATCTGTTTGTACCCATCATTATACTATATTGACTCAGAACAGCCAGCCTCTTCTATCCCGGACTCTGAAAAGGTCATGTTTCACGATAAAGCAAGGTATGAAAACAACACAARAGTTTAAACTTACAAAGCTGATCCTACACCCCTATGATAAAGTTAAAATAGCAGCAATGTTGGTAGTAGAGAATGCTTTTGTCCCCCAAACTCTGAGGCATGTTTGAAGGGAAAACAAACAAACAAACGAGCAAATACATGCCACAAAAGCGTGCAACATAAGCAATGAGAAAGTTCATTCTTAATTAATTCATACACAGGTGGTCCAAGCTGTAAGTTGGGCCAGAGCAGCAGGATCCCCCTTGGCCAGGAGGGTCTGCCAACTATGCCAAGGTTGGCTCTGGGCAAAACCCAGAGTATGACAAGTAGAACTGCTTGCTGCTAGCCTGAAGGAAGGAGGAACCCGCACTCCATGTGACTCATTTGCTCAGCATCCTACCAGTTACTAGTGTGTACACCAGGTTTTGCACTGTGCAGAACCCCCATGAAAGAAAACAGGGGAAAATTAAGGCAGATCACCTGACAACCCCACTTCTCTTGCTCCTCACATACACACATTTGGGGGAGAAGGATAGGAGGAAAGACTTCCTATCCCACTACGCTTCATGAGAGCCCTGGGTATGATCTGAATTCATCTACATTCTTATTGAATTAAGACAGTATTATATTGCAGACCTCCTTAAAGAACCTCCTTTTTAGAAAGAATGTTTTCCTTTGAGATTTTTGATAAATCTGCTGGCTAGTACACACAAAATCTGTCTGCTCCCTCAAGATTTCCTCCAGACTGCAGAGTGCTACCTTTAATAATGCACATCCTTCTTGTTTTGTGTTTTCCTCTCTTTTCTGGGGTATATCCTGGGTGGTTTTGATGTTTCTTCTCTACAGTCATGATGGAGGATGTATCAGCCTTTAACCCAAGCAGCTTGCAGGTGGGAAACAAGCATCCCTCTAAGTAGACCCTATGTACACTGTCTGAGGTCTGATGACCTCCTTCCTATCACCATTTCATCATTTGAAATATGTAACAGACTCAGCGCAAGCAGGTAGGTAGCTTACAACAAGCTGAAAGAACAAGTGGTTCCTCTGTACGCAGCAGAACGAACGATCCTTGGGTCTGCCCTCTGTGTAGATTCCCAGGTGTCTAATAAAGGATGAGCTTTTTAGTTGTTTCCTCCGTGGGAGACCCTAATAGGATCTCTGCTCTTCCTGGTAACCCATTTGCACAGAACTTACAGTAAATTAATAWCTCTGAGGTCATGCCTCTTCTACAAAATTGAATTGAAATTGGACAGTGGGCTTGCAAGTTGCTTGGATGGGAGAAGAAGAAGACAAATAACACAACTGTGCATCCTTGTTCCCTTAGAAAACCAGGCTAAAAATCCCCTTTAGCTGGGGGGAGGTGGAGGGAAGATGACACACAGGAGGAGTAAGAGACATCAGCAAAAAAAAGGAACAACAGCATTACAATAAAACAGGAGAGAAACTGAAGGGAAAGGAAAGCACACAAGGACCAAATCTTTCTTGAGCRGTCGTTTAGTCCTTTACCTCCAAATTCCACTTTATAATACACCCTTGAGTAATCGATGTTTCTCCAGGTGGCATGAAAACACAAGTGTCACCTTTTTTCATCAGAATATAAATAATCTATTAATGGCAGAGGAAATGAAGAAGACACTCCTCACCAATAAATAAGGGATTGCAAGCCTTCATTTACTGGCTTTATTGATATTTTGGTAAAAAGGAACCATTCTAAATTATTCCCCAACGCATATGGTTGCATAACAATGCAGTGAGGTCCTGCCGTTTTCTAGGGATTGAATCTGGCTTGGGGGTGTCTCTTTCTACCCTCTTCCTGGCAGATATAAAACAGCTGTTCAGTCACGGAGCACTTCACCAAAAGGTCTACAATTTTTTCTGGCATTTACTCTGGCATCTGCTTAACACAGGCTGTAGGCAGTCACTATTGCTGCAGTTTTGGGGAAAAAAGTGAGGAAGGAAGGGGGTTCTGCACCTGCATATGAAGGGAGGAGAAGAAACGGCCCCAAACAGATGCAGCTACAACTTCTCCTCTCCTGCCTTGGCCCCTGTTCTTGGAAAAAGAGACYGTGATGCTTTAGCAGAGGTTAGTGAACAGCTGCTGAGTGAAGTGGCCTGAGGGGCACAAATAAAAATTCCCAAAGGCAGTTTGGCCAGTGTGACTTCAAGTCTGACCACTGTGTCCTGCATCTGTAGTACCTGGACTCCAGGTCAGCAAGAGTAGTGGGAAAATACTGAAAGCTGAAAGTTAGCTATGTGTTTCAGTGCTTGTGTCTACAGAGGCCTACATATCTGATGTTGTAGGATGGATTGACATAAGTAGATGTAAAGAGCTCYACCCAGCAAGGCTTTATTTGTTTTACATATGGAGGCATCTATTAGGAAAGATCACAGTGCAAACACCACAGATTCAATGGGGCTTTCAACTTGTGARTTTTTAGGCACAGTGGCAATTTACGGCAGAAAGAAAGAAGGCATTTTCAGTGCCATTTGTTGACGGAGGAGATAAGCATTTAATCTGGTTTGCTCTAAGCTCATTTTGTGAGTGTTGCATACCATGATGCCCCAGGCAGAAGGCTTGCCTGTTTCCCTTGGCTTGGCTGCTCCCTCTAGGTCAAATGTTCCCCCTAGAAAGAGGGAGAGATCATCTCCTCCTTGAGAAGTAAGGAGCATGCTCAGCTCCAGATGAGAAGCAAAGGGGGAAGAAGGACGAATGCACGGAGAGAACAGACTCCTGAGAAGAGCAGGGTGCAGACACTCACCATGACCTGGGGGGATGGAAAGGAGGAGGTTTTCCTCAAGGCCCAGAGGGAACTGCAGAGTGTCACAACCCAGGAAACCACTGCAAGTCACTGAGCTACCAATCAAGACTGGAAGATAGGCTCCTCCATGGGAGGGAGGGGTCAGAACAGAGAAAGATTTGGTTTTAGTCCCTTTTATTTTAATACTTCTCACCTGGTACACCCAGAGTTTTCTTTATTTTGAAAGTTCCCTCCCATTTGTGTCTCCATCTAGGCATGGCAATTGAAGGCTCAAGTTTTAGGGGTTTAGGAGAATAAAGATCTAACCCAAGGTTCATAGCATCCTAAGACACTTTTGTGTAATTCTGTCATGGAAGAGATAAGATTCAAATGATTGAACAAATAATCTGATTTTGGTGTCATTTTAGAATAGATGCAATGAAATACCTTTCCAGCTTTTATTTGAAGCACAAATGTATCTCCTAGCAGTCTTTAATTTTTGTGGTCTGTGAAACAGTGATTTTGTCATGAAACATGCTATTACAGGCAATTAGTAGGTATTAAGGTTCCCCTCTCTCTCCCCAAAATCTCATATTAAATAACTTTTCTATAAGTTACGAAACTGCTCTAGCAAACTCGTGACTGTGTATGAAGCCTGCATCAGAGGTGACCTTATCTTCTCTCTTCTCCAGCATTGCTGTTAACTGAGCAAATAAAAGTAATAAAGCACCCATAGAATATGGCGAATACAAATGTTTGCCTGGCTTGATCCAAAGCATCTGTATATTTAAAAGGTGAATTGCAAAGCTTAGATAAAAATGATGTTAAACCTAGAACTATCTAACAACTGCCTTCACTAATGAGACTGGGGAGTCTTTTGTATAACATTAATATTAACTTACCTTTAACCTGTGCTTAATTTAATATTTAAAAAAATAAAAATTAAGTATTACTTAAAAGTAGAAAAACCTACTGAGGCATTCTCAGTTTCCAGATTGCTGAATGCATCCATTCTGCTGCATAAACTTCTAGGAAGGAATATTATTTCTTTTTATTTTTGGTCCTGCACAGCATTCTGAGAATTAAACAATTATTGCAATATTCTAAGGAAAGCTTGCTTGCTGACAATGTAATTATCAAGTAAATGAAACAAACCATTGCATAAGCATAAGTGGATATGAGAAGCATTAGACACGATTGTATATTCTAACAACTTTAATGCTTCGTGTCTGGACACTGGGGAGTACAAGACAGATGGACAACAGAATGTGGGTCAGCTCATGTACTCTTCCTAAACAGCGTCTTTTTCTGCCCCCATTAGGGCAAGATGGACCACTAGTCTGATTTAACAGGGCCCTTCTGATATTCTTATGTTCATAAATGTACATATCACCATCCTCACTTTGTATGCAGTCATGCATAAATCCTCACTTACGCRTACATGCTCCCTATCAGTTTCAACATTCTGTTTTCATGCCTTCTATACATTCATCTCCTTTGCATTGAAAGTATCCGTGCTGTCAGAGAATGACACATTTGAAGTGTATTAATGAAATGTGAAGCAGCAGAAGACTTCTTCGACAGGGAAAGAAGGAAGTGTTATTTTTGGTTTGGGAAAGCCTGCAGCACCGAATAGTTGCAAAATACTCTGTATGCCTGAAAAACATTTAGCTAATCACGCTTTACCAGCAGAGGGTACATTTCATGTCTTTTTATTCTCTCCAATGAAAACACTTCTAATGGTTCAATTTTTCCATGTCATGCCAATATTATAGCAGTTTCTGGTTGACTGAAGCTCTGTCCTACTCTCTACAACAGAGAAGCTGGAAAAATGTCTTATGTTTGCTGGACCACTTGTTCATTTCAGTGCAGAGCAGCTGGGCAGTGTGAAATAAGCCTGCTATTATTACAAAAGATCACACATTCAGCACGATTCAGTGGGGCTGTTTCAGCATTAGCTTCAGCAAAGATGAGGATCAAGTGCAGTTGAACAGATCTGAACAGTTTCYGAAACAGATACTTCCATCTAGCATCTCTTTACATGGTGCTTCCTATTACTTTCTCAAATTAAAATACAGTGGGGAGTAAGCTCTTTAATAAAGGTCTCCAAAATGAAGAGGGTCCACATGTAGAAGGTGGAACATTTTTTGAAGTGCTACCAACCCTCCATACCATTCCAACCATTCAACCACCCATACCATTCTTACTCTCCTCCCTTGCATTGCTGTGACTGGCAGGTTGGCTGCATAACAAATGTGACTACCCTTGGTGACCATGTTACTCCAGCCTTCACTCTACCTTCCCTTCTGATTTTTTTCATTTGATCTTTCTGCTAGGTTTGGGAAGTTGCAGGAGACTGGGAGATGCAGGTGACTGCTCTATCAAGTTGCATGGCAACTTGCTGTGAATGTTTGCCTTCTTCCTCTTGGGAGCCTGTTGTGTAGCTCCTTGCGTATTTGCTTGAAGGTGCCCCACATTCACTCCTGGCCTGTCTGTGGAGGATAGAGCATGCTGCGTATGGAAAAGCTAGCTACTGAGGAAGTCCTAACAGAAAGAGGAAGGGGAGAAAAAGTTGTAGGAGGACACTATAATATACCCAGCCATTTCCTCCCTTGCTCTGTTTCTCAAGGGTTTCTGTGGATTGGCTCCCTGCTGAGCAGGCTGAAAGGAGAATCCGGGCTAAGGTAAATGTGCTCTCAGAGGGATCCTGGTAGTTCTCTTCATTTAGAGCAAATCGAAGCCTTACTCCTCACGCTATGGCACCATGCCTCTGCCATTAAGTTAATATCTGACTCCTAATATCTCCCTGCAGTTCTGTTAACCAAAGCCTCCTTCAGTTTTTCAGACAATCAGTATATAAATGAGGATCCAAATTTTCTCTCCAGCAGTTCCAAGCCATTAGACTTTCCACATTATTCAACTGTCTAATCGTCCAACCCCTCATCTTCAGGGAATTTAAAATAATGCCCAAGTCACAAGTAATGAAAATGAGTTTTCTTTCTAATCTCACACCTTGCCTGCAATCCTTCACAACAGGTGACGCTGCCCTTATTACTGTAATGAAAAATAAAAGCAGATTCTCCCCGTCTTATCTTCCTTCCCTTGGTTATCTCCACATCAAGCTGAAAAGACAGAATGAAGGACTGTGCAAAGGCATGTTAATGATGATAAAACTTCACACAACTTAGGCTTCTTTTAATAATTCTCCAAACCTTAAGCATATGAGTTATCATGTAATGTAAAAATAAATACTGTATATTTATGTGTACTGACCAGAATCCTAACCACATTTGTGAAACAACGATATAAAAAACAGCTCCTAAGCACATACCTGCCATATAAGCAAAACTGTAAAAATAAAAGGTGGGAAACTGCACACATCAGAGCAACATTGATAGGTTTATAAGGACAGCAGAGAGGAAAAGCTTCTTGACCATAATTTCAGGGAATATGTGGGCTCAAATTAAACAGTTATTATCCACTTGGAGGAAGGAATGTTTCTTCAAAACTGGATCTCTTCAACTACTATCATGATCCTCAGTGAGTCTATCCAGAAAGAATAGTCCTACCAGATGTACAGCTTCATATCTGGTCCAGAGTAGTTTGGAATATTTATATATTCCCTGCCTCAACCTCAGAAAAAATATAACCTGCACTATTCTTTATTGGGAATGGAAACCACTATTCCTCCAGCACCCTCACCAAGGGGCTTCCTAGGCTCAGATAAGCTATAACAACAACCTTAAAAATCCATCCTGTTACTAAACAAATATTGAAGCAATCTTCATTCCCAGACTAGTAGTGAAACAGGTCTTGAATTTAACATCAGCTTAGGACTGATATTTTGATGTCAGCTCAGATTTAAAGATGCTTTACTGAAGTCCTTCAAAGATGCCTTTCCATTTTAGGGTGAAAGTATTCATGTGAGATTTTGGAAATAGAATGGCTGCCTGCTCCACTTTTCAGTCTATTGCAGAGCTAAGGCCAAATATTAGTCCATGATTACAAACCAAACTGCAATCTCCTTTATATGAGTCACTTCTTTACGCAGCAGGACAATTTTGGATATAGAAACTCAGGAGAGGCAAGACCTATGAGCAAGGAGAAAGCCTATTCATTAACTACTCCCAAAGTCTGTTCTTATTCCAGTATCAGAATAAAAGCTTTATATCTAMAAAATCTGCTTTGCATTTTCAAAATTCAAGACTTTAAAAAAAGTAAGCACACAAATTTACACTCTATGGCAAATGGATGGAAAAACATATTCTTAATTTATTTTTACTGACTGTGGYGGGATATGTTCCCTTCTCAAATAGCTGTATTTTCTGATAACTGGCCCAGCATATCATAATCTCTTCATTTCAACATTATGTAAGTTTGCCAGATGATAAACACTGTTTGCAGCTGAGCAGCAAATGATATATACAGTATCATTAGTGCTTGAATGCTCCGCAAGATTATGGAGCTTAGGGATTCAGGCTTCTCACTTACTGTTCGAAACATGACAAGGATATTCACTTTSAAATTTTTGTCAAAACTTTCGTACTTGTGAATTCTGGCATTTCTAGGACTGCAAAGTTTTCATTCTCTCCACCTGCCTATTTCCACAAGATTCTGTTCATGCAAAACTTTTTGCATGAAAGGACTGGAGGAATGAAGACAAGAGAAAATGTCAGCAGAATATTATCTCTTTCTACAAATACTTGTACTTTCTGACTGCCAATAAGAAGCCCTATTATACCTTGCTTTTGTCTACTGTGTTATGCCTACCATTCCAATGCAGTAAGAACGGAGAAAAAGGATAGCTTTGCTTGATGTCCTTTCATAATTACAAAGTCTTTAAAGTCTTTCCATTCAGATAAATAGAGGTAGAAAATGACTAGCATTCAGTGAAACTGAAGAATGCTACATTGAATGCAGAATGTATATAGAGCAACAAAGACAAAAATGTAATGTTTCACACTGAAGCCTTCACATGTCTCCAGGGCTTTGTGTGACTTTCTGTCTTCATTGCTGAATATACTTAACTTTTCAAAGATCTTTTCAAAGAGCTGCTGAAGAAGTAATTCACATTTTTATGAAAGGGAATAACAAAATGTTTAATTCTGGTGTTAAATATATTTACTCCTGCCCCAGCACTCATCTTTTCTTTAAATAAAAGATTTTTTTGAGAATGTATGTTTTGATTTGAACTGCCAAATTTTGCTTGTTTCGAGTCAAAACTGAGGTTGCTGGCCCCACATGAAAACAGATGGGAAAATATTTGAATATAGCCATACCGCCTTACACMTGTTAAACTTTTGTCTCACTGGATTTGACAGGAAAACTCTCTATAATTACCATTATTTTTTTTATTAACCAGGACCAGAACTTTAATTGCACCCATAACTTCTCTTATCAACACATCCGTACACAGTTGTGCTAACACTTTGCTCACCTTCAACTTTTTTTTGTTTGTTTTGTGAACATTTCTTCCTGGTTCTAAACAACATAAATTTGGCTTCCTCATCAAGAARCTCATTTAGTTGCAGCTTGATTGCAAGTAATTTGCCCTAACTGTCTCCATCTTTTAATTGTTTTTGCCTTTTTCTAATCTATAAACTGTAACTTCAGGCAGGCCATTTCTGTCTTACCATTTCCTCTTTGGAAAGGCATATCTAATAACCCACCTCATATCCCGTGGCTTTAAGCATCTGAAATCATATGAACAGAAGGGATAGAGCATCGATTCAACTCCAAGTTCATTTTAAAAAAGTCCTCCATAAAATCTCTTTTTTTTTTGAAATAGAAAAATAAAACTTCACCCATGAAATTTAGTTTGGTGGAAAATAAATATGCATCACCATTGGTACAGAACTGACTCCCTATTCTTTTTCCACAGTGTTTCCTTATGACCTCCAAGAGACATGCAATTCTAAGTACCAATTTGGGTATCACAACAACTGTTGAGTTAATCAGAGTCCAATGAATTTTATTCCCACAGTTCTGAATTGGCACCATTTACCCTACTGGAGKCAGAATACATGATCTCATTAGAGTCTCTGGACTTGCTCAAGTCTATACATAAGGCAGTGGTTTTAAAGTAATCTCATTAGAAGTTCTACCAAATATGGTATCCATATCAAATCTCTTTAATTCTTCCCACCTAATCCCTTTTACCCCCAAAATATAACATAAATATATTAGTCTGATTAGCAGCACATTCAGGAGTAATCCCTTCCCAAACAAGAGAACTATAAATGTTTTTCCTGATCCCCAAACTTTTGTTTGTGTTAATTATTCTAAAGCTAACTGACAGTGTGAATAATACTCTTTCCTCCTCCAGTCTGAACAGAAAGTAAGGAATTTGCATTTGCTTCTTCTTTTTGTTACAAAATAAGATATTTTCTTTGCATATCTTTGTTCTGAGCAAGCCCGTGCTCCAACTCCCGCCGAAGTCTGTGGCCAAGCTCCCAAACGAATATTTTCAGCTGTGTCATATTTTATGGCACCTACATAAAGCACAAAACACACAAAGGAGCACGGCAGCCTTGGGATGGTGAAAGAGTGCCAAGCACAATAGGATTTCTTACTCTTGAAGGATAAAGTTCCTTAGACTTAGACAGGTATTTTATCGCGTGATCTCAAGACCATGGTTAGCTATTGTTCTTGCCTGATGGGGACCAGGGATTCTACCCAGAGGAGTGCTTTTAGCAAAAGAAATGAGAAGCATTTTGTGACCGTGAGAATAAAAATTTAGAAAGCTTTATTAGTGCCTTGAGAAATTTTCCCTTCCAGTGTTTAAACTTCTGAAAATATCAAGGCTAYATTATGAAATGAAGATCACATTCATGCAGCTGAACTACAAAAAAATGCCAATGAAAAGCTTTAAATGAATCTTTATGGCAGCTTTCTGTGAGGGAACCAACAGATGTGTGTGCATGTACACTCAAACAAACATGCAATAGGCGCATGTATGTGTTGTCCCTTTGGAGCTCTCTTGCCTGTCTATTTAACATGTTTCCTTGATGGATAAATAAAACAAAGCAACTTGACTGGAGAGCCTACACACTTTACTGGCATTGCCAATATGCAGCTATTTTGAGAAGAAGACATATTGGCTGAGAAGTTCTATTTTAWAAGCTAAGTTGCTCATGTCTGCTCATATGAGCATGCAAATTATTGAAGTGTTCCTGAAGCTCTTCCCGTTTTCTTTAAAAACTCTTGAAATCATGCTGGAAGCTTCCTGAGGTGATTATCCTGTAGTATCTCACAGGTAGACTATGGGGAGACTTTCAGCAGGCAAGGCCAGACTGGCATGAAGGAGTGCCAAGACTCCCTAAAAAACAAGATAATCAAGTACTTACATATATTATACTACTAAAAATAAGATAAGAAAATGCTTTTAATTCTGAAAAAAGAGCTTAATACTGTGTGAAAGCTCTGATCACCCCTCCCCCCCACACACACACATACACACACACTTGAAACAAGGCACCAATCACTAATTGCCTAATGGATTCCACTTAAGAAACGAAACTCCAGCTGGCTTATGGACACAAACTACTTTTGCCTGAATGACTCAGAATCCCAAGTCCCATTTTCAAATGTGACATAAGTGCTTGGGAGCCTAAAGGACACAAGAGTTAACAGGACTGAACTGCTAAAACACTTCTGAAAATGAACCATTAGCATAACATTTCCAAAAGTCCTTGGGGATAAAATAGTGCAAGTCCTATCTASAGACTCTATGATAGGCTCCCAGATCTCATCTGTGGAGGGAACCAGGCTCTCATGTCAACTGAAAATTCTGTATCACTTACAAAAAATCCTCTGGGCTCCTATAGTCCCTATTCCCATCACAGCTAGTGAGAGACTATGCTGTCTGGGAAGGCAGAATAAGGTATTTTGGACACTAAGAATATTAATTCTATAATTAAAGTAGYGAGTCTTTGGCCTTAATGAAGCAGATATAGTTAATAAGAGAAGAAAGACACCAACAAAATGTCGCCAGCATGCTGAGTGGGAATAGTATAATACACCATGACCATATGGGCTCAAGAGAGAAATTAGATGTGAGTAACCCATCTGATCTTTCATGTTGCCAGGCTTTTATCTGAGATAGTCATTTTTCTCTGCTATTACCAGCCTTTTGTTCTAATGAAGAACATCCTCCCCTTTCACCATCCTAATTATGTCTAAGTAATCATTATACACGGATACAGAAGAGGGTGAATTCCTCAGAGCAGATGCATGCTGAGAAACAGTAAAACTTCCTTCCTGCCAGGCCAGAACAACCTCTGCTAGGCTCATTTAGTACAAGCAGATAATTCAAGTTTGGCTGGTTTTAGTGGGCATTCCCACAAATTTTAACACTATCCACATGGTAGGAAAAGCAAAGTACTGCAGGAAAAAAACACAGAGCTTTTCCTTTTCCCAGAATGACTCATCTTTCATTAAAAAAATACTGAAAGAAAGAAAATGACTTGCACCTTATCTTTACATCCATAGACTCATTGGCCAGTTCAAGTGAAGGGGAAGCATACTAGACAAAATGGGAACCGGCCTTTGAAAATACAGAGTATATCCCAGAGAGTGGAGTGATATATTCCTCACAGGGCTCCAAAAGCATGCGTTTTCTTCCTGTCCTTACATCTGCATTGAAAAGAAATTGCTTTCAGTGCGAAATGAGTGCTTAGTCCTTCAGCAGATTTTACACAAGAGGCAGAGGCAAGAAGAACAGAATAGCAGAGTTATCAACTGAAGGGTGTAATTGGGATTGGAGGGCAAGAATGCAGTTTGTGTTTTACAGGAGGAAATGACAGAATTCTCCTTTTTGTCAGCTTTGTGGAACCTCATAAAAATAAGTGCCCATATAGAAACACTTGCTAGTGTCTACTTCAGGCAGTCCTACTGTGCATTTTGTTGCCACAAGGGGTGAAGGAGAAAGGGTCAGGCCAAAGGGGGGAGGGGGGACATTTAAACTAGTAGATAGATCCACTCGCTCATATCAAATGGGGACAAGCTTGGAATAATTCCAGCTAGATCAGTAGTTTTCTCTACTACGAGACTGACACCCCAAACAAGCATCATTACACTCAGTAACAGTTTTGTTGTAGTTTGTTTGGTTTTTAACATTCAGGTGAGCTAGTCAGACACAACATACCCCTTTMTAATGGGCACTGCAAAACCATAAAGGATTACAGTTTCATACCACAGGCAATATCAAAAAAATACCTTCCTGAGCAGCTTTGCAACCTGTAGGAAAATCAAGCTGTGTTTGATAAAGAATTAAACACAGCTCAGAGTAGAATTTGGTTCTTTTGGTTACTGGCTGTAAAWGAAGAACAGAAGAACTGGCAGAGAGCGTCTTTTGTGCCAATTTATAAGCTGATTACACCATGCTGGCACCAAAATGCTTAAGACAATTTGCTCTGTCCCTGTAAGGCAATGATTTTACTCCTTTGCTTATGTATGATTTTGAAKTTTTTCTCTACACATACACAGAGTAATCATTTGGATGTAGCAAATCTGATTGAAAGAAAAATTTCCTAAAATATTGGCTAAGGAATTCCAGCCATGCAGACAGTATCTCTGACAAGCTCTTTTCTGTGGCTCTGAGAAGAGATATTTGCTTAGGCTCAAGGCAAAATGGGCAAAATTCCACACTGTGGCCCAAAGCATAATTTTTCATGAATTTGCATGAGGTGAAAGTTTGCTGTGCTTTTAGGGAAAGAAAAATGTCAACAGTTTGACTAAAAAAATGAGCTCTTTGCTGCAAACACTCATTGTTTTTCTTTTCTGTATGCAGGAAAATTCCTTTCCTCTACATAGAAGAAAAGACATTAAGAAAAAGCATGTTTGCTTGCTCAAAAGTTGCRAATTCCCCACTGAGAACAGTTTTTCCCACCTAGCTCTAGGTATTTGAAATCACAGAACCAAAATTTTTTCTCAGATGGCAACGTGTAGTCACACTAACTGCATTAAATCTCTTGTTCTGCTCCGAAGCGACACTGGAATATATCAGACAAAGACTAGTACCTGCACATGAGGATTAGTCCCGTTTATCCTGTGCAGCAGCAAAAGCTCTTGTTTCCTGGGGAAKGTTTGAGACAGTCTTGTGATGTGCTATGAAGTTATTAATGTTGCTTGATATTTGCTTTGACAGCTGCTCTGTACTCTCTGTAATCATCTTCATCATGGTTCGCAGCCTTTTTTTCCCCTTCATTTCATTTTTGCCTATGCTTCGTAGAGAGAATGATGCAACATACAAGTTGATAAATCTTTCAGCCCTCTCTTTATCTTTACTTCGAAAGTTTCACTGTTCAGCACTTTTTTCCTGCTGTTCAATAAGACAACAGAGAAAGGCTCCAGATGCAAATGCTACTGGAGTATAGTATTTTTTAAATATTCTGACTCTCAAGGGAGAAAATTCGTTTGCAGCCCACATCCATTCAAGAGGTAATTTGGTTATGCATTAAAAGGTCTCCATCAATACTTGAGAAAACTTTAAAAAAATCGTATTATGAATGCTAGCTGCCTGCCTTTATTGTATCTGCCTTTCCTTTGAAGTTATTGATAATATTTAGGGGAGCAATCTCTCCTACACAGAAACTTTTGCCTCACCAGCCACTTTTTGGAATGATGTCATACGTTGTCACCTGTCTTTTATTGCCCAGGACAAATTGTTCCAATGAAGCTGTAGCTATGTTCTTCTTGTCTGCTGTCAGTCAGGCTCCCATTTCTGCCTGACAGCGTGCAATGCGGGAATACAGATTCGCTGAGCAACGTCGCAATCATCCACAGCTCCTGTGAGAACACACAGCCTGGCTGGGACCCCTGCGCTCCACGTAAGAGAGACTACCCTCTTTTTAAAGTCTTTAAAGGATCAGTTCCCAACAGAAACTGGCAAAGATTTTGGGTTATGGGCTAGCTCCCTCCAATACCAGAACAGGGTCAGCAGTTGACAGTCGGTGCTGCCAAAGAGGGCTGGAATCCTAAAGGTGAAAAGAGGGAAATCCTTGCCCAAATGAAGTGATTGGGAGGCTTTCAAGAGGGTCAGGATGCCATTCATGTTTTCAGTCTGCCTGGAATCAGAAGCGTTGGAGACATGCCAAGAAAATTCATTATTACAAAACTTTCTTCCAGGCCTGATAACCTATTTCTCATGTCGTTGGATAGCATCTGCATTCCAGGAGGGTCTCTGTCGAACCAAGGGTCTACATTTACACATTCCTTCACAGCCCTGCAGACCTGTATAGACGCTGACTAGGGAAATGATACTCCGCCTGGTTGGTATTGCTGAAAAAGCTGATGCCCAGCCAAGCTTTGACCTCTTTGGCCACAGTGAAGTTCTGAAAACGAGGAAGCCTGCAGAGGTTATGGAGGTTATGCACCAATTCCGGGGATTCACCCAAAGAAACTTGGGGGGGGGGGTGAGAAAAGAGTAACTGAAAAGGGAATTCTCCTATCATCTGCCACACAGGTGAAAAATACTCTCGTACTTCAAGTTTTACAAACAGAAGCCCTGACTTCACATTCTTGGGATGAAATTGTTTTTCTCAATCACATTAAATGCATTCGCTTCGTGTCAGTGGATTGCATACATCGCAGAAAAGAAACAGCTCTCAATATCTGTCTGTTTCAAAGTCGGCTGATTATGATCAAAGTTTGTCATCTCAGGGCCTTACAGGGAAAATCCATTTAGAAATATGATGGGGGAAGTGAGAGCAGAACTACTACACTTTGATTTCTAGGCAGGGTGTATTAGGAACTGAAAATACACAGGTACGATCTTCTCCCTGCTCCTTGTGAATGGTAATATTCATGAGAGCATCTCCAGGTGGGTGCTGTCCCCATACTCTTTATGTCTCATAGCTCATAGAAAATCAACATTWAGCAGAGCAGAAATGCAGAGCTTTTGTAAGGTGACTTTCTTCCTTTTACTAAAATTTTTCTGTCCAGCTCTACCCAGCCACACATGACAACAGTTTCCAGCTCGGCTGCTGTAACCGCAAAACCCACACGAGACACTGCAGTCCTCCCAGTCACCGCTCTGTATCGCAGCATCTGACTCTTCCTAATTAATTTCCTTTGTTGTACAGAGAGCATCCAGCAGTTAATTGCTCTGATGAGACAGATAAAGCATCAGAGGATGTTTTAAAATGTGTTTAAAAATGTGGCACGTTGACAGTACCGCAGTCTGAAGCCCACCAGAATTGCAGCAGCCTGTGCCAGGGAAAGCTTGTCCTCGGGGCCCTGGCAGGGCGCTGGAGTGCTGCCGGGGCAGCCTGCCTTCGCAGGGGAGTCAGAGCTTCATTTACGATTTCATCCCCGTGTTTTTGCCTCCTTAGCTGAGGCTGTTGACAAAGATGCAAACTCCCTCAGTTGCAGGGGTGGATGCTGTATGTAAGGTGATAGAAGATGATCCCCTGCTCTTGTACCCTTTCCCCTTTAATWCCCTATCCCCCTGCACCCCTCCCCACCTGCCCCACATTCACCTCCACTAGTTTCAAGCAAGTCCTAAGCAGCCATCAGAGAGTAATGAATTTTTGCCATTGGCAGGCYGAATGGATTTGAACTACTGACCCAAGAATTAAAATGCTCCATATACAGTTATCTGTGCGTTCAGTAATTTGTCTGCGTCTCACTAACAGCCCAGCAAACGGCTTTGATTTCTGATCAAATCCTTCCACTTTTCATGCAAATAACAACACCTCAACTGGAAACAGGATGCTCTCAAGCCCCCACTACCTTGATGTTTTAGGTTTGGTCTACCTCGACAGACCGAAAACATAATATAAAAAAACCTGTCAGGCCAATTCTAGACACTGTAACAAGCTTTGCCCATAATGAGATTGTTCATTTGAAGAATAACAAGAAACATGAGAAAAGGAAAAGCCAAGGACAGCGAGAGATTTAAAGCCCTGATTTAGCACACAGGCCCACACTCGCCAGGCTTCGCGGGACTGAGGTACTGGCGCAATTACTGTCGTGAACAGGGCTGCCTCTTCGAAACGGGGCCTTGGCAAAGAGGGAAGTGGAGAGAGGAAAAACAAAATGTGGGAGTGTTTCAAACTGCCTGAAAAGGAATTAGAGAAGAAGAAAAATGACTGAAAGAAACAACTGAAACAGGAAACAGAAAAAACGTGCTCCAGATGTAGAAAAGCAAAGCAAAGCAGCAAGGTTATCCGCGRCTGAGGAGAGACGCAAGGAGACCATCAAACAATACGGGGGGCTGCTGGAAAACACAGTAAAGGCAAGACGGACCAAGCCTGGCAGAAAACACGAGCCCTTACGCTCCCCGCAAAGGTCTGTCCCTTCCCCTTCTCCTCCCCCAAGGCACCATTCGCCAAGCGCTGCGCTGCTGGTAGTGAGCAACCAGCACCGATTCCTGACAGCTTTGTGGGAAAGTTTTGCTGAAAAGTTTTACACAAAAGGGTTTGGGGTCCTGCAAAAYATGCAGCAAGTAACAAGATCAAACTCCCTCCTGTCGCTGGACCGCCAGCATTTTTTTCAGCGGGGAGGTTGGTGGTATTGTTTTGACAGCAAGGCTTGTTGATACAGGTACAAAGTGAGCTTGGGGAGGTCAAACGCAACCCTTGGAAATGGAACAACAAGTTTAACGAACTTGCGCAGTTGTTTTTGGTGTCTGACCTTACACAATACATGAAGCTGGCAGGATAAAAGAAAAAGAGTTAGAAACATAAACTGAAACAAGTCTCAAGGAGTTCTGCTTAAAATGTAAACGGTGAAAGGAAACAGAGAGAAAATACTCACATATGAATAGCAAAAATAACAAACCCCCAAAGCCTCTATTAGATCTGTGGGGGGGAGAGAATTCAGAGCAGATGTATTTCCTCTCCCGTGGTATTTTATGATTCAGGCAGAGTAACTGAAAGGACCAGGCAGTCCAATCCAACTGGAAAGGCTATTTTCCTGTTTCAGATCTCAGATGCTGTTTTAGGTTATTTTCAGTGCTGTTGATGGAAAGAGATTAAGTTTCCCCTATGCTGCTCTAACGATATGTGGACAGAATTTGTCTTCAGACCCCGGCTCAGACCCAGGCATGAAGGCACCGCAGCACAGGACACGGCGCCTTTCGCAGCAGGGGCAACCCCTGCAGTGTGCTCAGCACCGTGCAGCATTTGACCGTAGGTGTGGAGCTCTGACAATACCTTTTGGCTGGATGGTTCTCTTCCCAAGACAGATAGGGTTTCACTGAAAACATTGCCACACGCTGTGTGACATTACATCCACTACATGTTCTGTTACCCTGGTTTTTCAGACTTTAAAGTGAGACAAACACCACATGCCTAAAATATAAAGACCTGAGAGACACAGAGAGAACCAATACAGGAAAAAAACCCGGATATTTGTTAGGAACATTTGAGAAAAAGATTTTCCTATCTTGGTTCTGATTGTATTTTTTCTTTTCAAATGGGGACAAAAGTCAGTATTTTCCTTTTTTTCCCTTTGAATACAATTTTGAAAACTTTCCAGTCCAATGTTGACTCAATAGAATTATTTTCAATATACATTTTCAAAGCTCATTTCAGAAATGAAAAGTCATTGTGAAGGAAAATTGCAAGTTTCTCATTTGTAAAGACATCAGAGTGAGATCTTTAAGCTTCAGAAATCTTCATCTTTAAAAATTCTTATTAGAAATAATGACATGTCAGCATAATTGACATGACACTGAATTTAATTAGTCAAAATGTAAAACTGTTTTTGAAGAAAATTCTGCAGTTGACTGTAATACTTGTAGTAAATTTGACATATGAAGAAACACCAATATGTTGACCACACAACCTACAGTCAGCCTCGTAACAACGCTGAGCATTCACCAGGATTTCCTCTTCAGCTAGGAAATATACCTTGTTAAAAGTCAGGTTCAGGATTATCATCTCCATCGTACGTAAGGCAAGGAGGCTCGCTCAAGGACATGGAGTAAGTCAGAGCTGAAGGTGGGTGAAACCTCCRTTGTCCACAACCGCTCATCACATACTCAGACCAGTTTTCCTTTACGGGGAGCAGTGGTGAACAGAAAGAACTAGCCATTCATATAATTTAGAAAGAACCTGGAAGTCTCATTATAAAAACAGCAGTTCCTTAAGGGAATACTGCGTTAAACCAGCAAGAGAGCTTCACTGTAATGGGGATGAAAATCCCTGTACAAGAGACTTTTGTAGCTGGGAATTCATGCACATTAAATTGTGGAATTGGCCTTAAGACCATAAGGCTGAAAGGAGGGATCAGAAGGATGAATAGGACTAATTGCTGACCTGGTTTTAGTTGTTTTCCTATGGTTGACATGAATTTACTTATATATCACCATCCTATTGGTTAAAAAGGTTGCAAATACTGTCTGGTTCTTTCTCCCCCACCTCTTCAAACCTTGAAATGTCATATTTCATGGCTATGTCCCCACAGCCCTACTCTATAGCTTTCTGTTTATATCATAATAGTGAAATACTGCTTTTTTTTCACAAGCTGGAAGCCAGGTTTCTCTTCCATTCATCCATTATAGAGCGAGAAAAAGAAAATGAATACTCTTATATCCATTATATATATATCAAGAGACTGAATCTACCTTTTTATTCCAAGAGCTAGAGATGACTGCATAGCTCATGRATTACAAAGCAATTTTGAGACACAAAAGCAGCAGAAACAGTAGTAGCGTTTGGCACAATGTACCACACAGATGTGGTATCCAGAGATTGAAAAGTAAAGGGAGTTTCTATCTATTTATCCATCCATATCACTGTTGTGTGGCTTTTACATTCAATGTGGGAAAATAAAATCTTTTACATACTATTTTTTCCATGCATGCTCAACTTAAATACTGTTGATTTATGAAGCTTATATCAGTGGCATAAAATATAACTATGTCACACAGTTTCGAGAGGAACAGTCAGACAAATATGCTGGAATACCTGAATCTGTGAATTAAGATGCATAGCATAAAAATAATAAATATATTGTTTACCATAAATTAAAGCTCCAAAGATTTTTTTTTTTTTACTTGTTGGCAAAAGGAACAATCTCTCCAGTGTCAGGACTGAACTGCAGGGCACTAATAAAACACAACACAAATAACAAATAAATTTCCTCTGTATTGAATGGTTTGAGATTTATTGAGGTCTCTTATACAAAGATATATTGGGAGTTGTATAATCTAACGTATAAAATTTATAGCTGGGAGATAAAATGTGGATAAAAGAACCATTACCTTATAATATTATTCCAACTCTTGCATCTAATTTGAATATTGTTTAACACAAAACATGCAGCTTTGGTGGAGAAAGGCATTTACATTGAGTGAAAGTCATGACAGTATTCTGAAACCGACTTACAAAAAGAAGAGAGGTATATTAAGTTTTCATGAAGTTTTACAAGTACATAGATTTACATATAAACCAATGATCAACTCTCTTTAAGCTACATGGGCTTTCCAGTCATTTATATACACGTTTTTTTCCAGTTCTCAATGGATTTCTATTACTTCTAGCAAACAGTTTAGATAACCTATCTTGGCTAATTTAAAATTCATGGACCAGATCCTCATCTGGAGATACAACACAGAGGTGCCCTGATTTATGCTATCTGAAAATCTCACCAAGTTCAGCTCTGAAAATAAATTCCAACTAACCTGACTGCATGGATACCTGTCTAAATAAGAACAGACTGTAGCTCTAATTCTGTTTTCATTCATTCATGGTAGTGTCAATTCAGAGATAAAGCAATGACGTTGGTATCAATTTATTCAAATTGATGCCAGCATGAAAAAAAAACAATTGATTCTTTGGACCTAATTTCACCTCAGCTTGATTCTGTGCTGGTGAAACTGCACTGACATAAAAGTGTGGTCACTCCTTGTCTATACTAATACGCACAGAAACAGAAATRATTTCACATTTTATTCTGTTTCTGTTCAGTTCTGCAGATCTTGCCAGGGCAGCTATATCATCATATTTTCAACACTTCATTATCTTTCCAGTCCTCAGATCCTTTGAATTTAACTGAAAAATAAATAACTCCTTGTTCAATAAGCAGAACTTAATTTTTCAAGAAATTTCCCATATGGAAAATTTAGATCTAGAAGATTGCTACCAACAAATCTGAGTATTTTGTATTGAAAGTTATTCAGAGATAGAAAAGATCTTTCTTTCCGAAAAATTTAAGGCAGTTCTATTTTCTGTTTTTCCCCTACTCTTGTTTAAAGAGGTCCTGAAAAACACTGCTCCCTCACTGAGRAGGTCAATCCACTTTCCTCCACCACATAAAAGGTTTTTGGAAAGAATTCCACCTGAATGTAAGGCACTCTGGAAGCCCAAGTCTTCTCTAGATGCCCAAAGAGGTAGGACCTTTGCAGTGATGAAGCAACCTCCCTCTATGCTATTAGACCAACATTCAATCACACTGTTCAACATTGATTTCTAGAAGGTGACAAGCCAACAGATTCATAAATTTCACAGATCCCCTGGCTTTTCTAACCATAAAAATGGTCAGAAGCCAGAAAACTTCTCTTTTTCTGCATAGGTCAKTTAGGGATAATGACACTGAAGAGTTGTTACATAGGATGTTTGCTTACCAGAAAGTTGACACCTACTCAAGGTAGCTTATTTAACAAAGATCTACCAGCAGCTGTCAGCAGTAATGGCGTGTTTACTATTTATGAACTCGAAGCCAGATGCAACCACTGACCTTGAGGTGAAAGGCTCTGTAACCTCTTCCAAATCCTCTGTGCCTTCCAGTTACACAGTTTCGGCAAGAAGTATGTTGTTGAGCTCCTTTATAGAAGCTGCTCCCAAGATATAATCAATAATGTTTTATTTGACTATTTTTACCTCTCTKAACCTTCTCCTGTGCAGTGCCTAGGAAGCCTACTGTGGTCAGCTGTTCTAAGTGCTATATAAGATTTCCATTCTGCTCTTAAGTTCAGGTACTTATTTTTAGTTTGTGAGTTAGTCTGTTGCTCAACAGAGACCTTCGAACCAATGGACTGAGCTGTTCCTCCTTCTTTTCTSCCTCCAAAAGTGTGCATGAACTGCAGGCTCTTGTAGTGCAGCCATATACAAAAAGCTTACCCCAAAGTCACATGCTTCTGTGAAGCCAGAAGTTCATAGACCTTTTGCCCTAAAGACTGCACTYTGGACTTTGGTGACGATCTAATGAAATACTGCAGCATACATGTTTCTGCCGAAGATACGCATTTATCTTATATCTCTATTTGGTGTCTGGTTTTATGTTTGATATTTGATTCATGTGCCACATATGCAGAACATTGTAAGGACACCTTGACAAATARCCAACCCTCACTGTGGGAGGACCTAAATATTATCAGTCAGATGCTAGGAGTAATCCTTCGGACCTCAGGGGCAATAATTTGGGCTGGGGCAAAGAGAGACTGTAACCATTAATGCAAGTTGGGTGCCTCTTGTTATTCTGATATGGCATTTTACTGTCTCTGTTTTGTTTTACCTATTAATTTATCTATGTGCAAAGTGGGCTTGGTACTTATGCTTACCTGTACATAAGGAATGGTGTTTAGAGCTAATGAATACATGCTTTTTGAACTCCCTGGATGAAAGAAACTATGTAAGTGAAAATTATCCTCTTGTCTATCCTCTCTGAAGTCTAACTTACTTTGATGTGATTGTGATCTATGTCAGTTGTAGTGTGTATTATAGGAGGGGTTCTTGCAGCAATGAACATAAGTAAACCTTTGAGTAATGCAAAGTAACTCCTGAATGTTTAAGTTCAAACACAGGATGGAAATTATTATTTTAGGCATAGTTCCAGGATTTGGTTAAAGTAGCTTTAGTTTTTAAATTACTTGCTCTCCACTTCTGATATAAGGTAGCTTTCATATTCTCCTGGAATCATTAGAGGCCAGACCCTCAGGCTGGTATAGATCATCAGTGCTGCACTGATTCCAACAGAGCTGTTCTGATTTGTACTTAGCCGAGCACCTGGTCCAGTGAGGTGTGTTCACAAAATATAGCCAAGGGTAGTACTCCATTGCAATGGTCAGAGAAAATGATGTGAAAAAAGACTGCCAAGTATGAAAACTGGAATTCTTAAATTTTACAGTCTCACTTACAGGGTAACTACATAGGTTAGGTATACCATCTCTAGACTTGTGCCACCCTTCACTTTCAACCTTAGCACTAAGAATGCTTTAAGGAGTTATTAGCAATTCCTTATATATATTAATACATATATTGATATTTATATTACTCTGATGTAATCCTGAAAAGGGCTGAGAATTAGTGTAGACTTTGAGAATTAATTTCTACTGTTTCATCTCTGTGGGTGACTCAACTGAAGTTAGTTCACACATGGCTATGTGGAATTCCCTTGCTGCACTCTGTCTGTTCAGTTAGCACTGCAATTCCACGTTGCTATGGGGTCTTCGCTGCAGGAATAATATTGATTTCTATCAAAGGCTTTCTCCCAGGAGAAAACAGAAGTAAAATTTCCATTTTTCTAGTCCTACAATGAAAAGTGAATGGGGAACGGAGTTTATAGAAGAGGAAAAGGAAGGGAAAAAGAGGGAGGAAAGGAAGAGGGAAATGAAAATGGAGAAACTGTAAAGGATGCAAAGAGATAAGGATAGCTGTCAGAAGGATATATGTCAGAAAGGCAGTTTTCAGGTCCTGTCTCTCCTGAAAAGTTTGCTAGCCCTGTAGAACTGAGGTCTCAGCCTAATACTACCACAGAGTTTTCACAGGAAATGTGCAGGACTTTTTTTCTTTTTAATCTCCCCAAACTCAGTTCAATCTCCCCAAACTCCTTGGTAAGCCCATAGTGTTCCTACAGACGATATACCATATGCACCTTCCTAAAAGCTGAATACTACATATGTGAACATAGGAAGCAAGAAGAGGAGAATAGCAACTGATACTAGAAGACAGAGAAACCAAATTCATTGTCTGAGTTAGTAGTTCCTTCTCACCCACCAGACTCCAAGCAATGGCTGATTCACTACAACAACATTTCTGCCCAGTGTTTTCTCTTTTTATTATCACTTTTCAAAAATGGTTCTCAAAGACCCTTCCCTTCATGGAAATCATGAGCCAACAAAATATGCCTGCAGATTCAGACATTTACCCTATTTACTGCTCTTTTTACCTAGACTTTTTCCACCTTCGTTTTAACCAAGAGGGACCTGCACTTAATCCCGGTAAACTCAATAACAAAGCTGTAACTGGCTTCAGTGGAACAAAGGCTTTCAATCATAACAAAACAGTGATGATACTTACTATGTTATTAAACTGCTGTATTTTTCCACCCCAGGAAGCATCTCCTTCCCCCCTTTTTTGTTTGACTGAATGACTAATTTAATCTTTTTAATATGTAATTAAGCACAGTCTTAAACATGTAACTTCTTTCCCTTGATGATATTCCAACTTTTGAGACTGATTCTTCACTGCCAAAACATTTTCATGCCAAAGATTTTTTTTTTTGCATTATCACTACATTTAGCCTTCATTTGTACAAAAAGTACAGCAGTATCTCCTTCCAAAATCTGCTTTTAAGGAAAGCAAGACTAAGTCAATAATAAGAGCGATTTTTTTTCCAAAGCAGTTCAAGAGGTGAGGAGGGGTAATTTTCTATCACACTCTCAATTCTGATTACCATAAGATTTATCTGAAGTATTCAGCCCTTAGGTTTTAATGTGAGCTCTAATGAGTCCACTTTGGTAAAGACTATGAAACAGCTAGTTTCCCCCCCCCCAAAAAAAAAAGTTCCTGTGTGTGGAAGTTGTCCAGAGGAAAAACACTTGCTAAAGCCTTGGCAGCCCCAGCATCACCTTCACTGATACCCATTCCCTGGATGCGTAAGTTGAGGCTGGGGAAGATCACGATAGGCAGCAGGGAGGCTGTTCTGCGGGAAATATCACTTCTTGAATGTTTCTGTTCATATACTCCTCCTTTACTGGCCATTTCTAGGGACAGGATCCAGCTGGGCTATCTGGACCTTTAGTCTAATTCATATGTTCTTAAGAGCCTTCACACCACAAGAAAACAGCAGTGATATATACCAGTCTTGAAGGACGTGCCTTTGTGCAGGCAGCTGGGAGTGTTTGGTACTTCTCAAAATCAGGCCCCTTTTCAGACACTTATAAAGACCAGAGAGGCAGTGAAAGTCTAAAGCTGTAAGAAACTCTCTGTGGCACATTACTCTGTTATCTTCTGAGATGCCATTATAGGGAGGCAGTTAAAGCGGAAAGAGTGTAGATCTCAAAGCCCACCTTCTTGAAAAAAAAAAAAAAAAAAAGCGACTATACTTTTGGGACCTAATCTTCTTCCAGCTGAAATGATATCACTACTTGATTAGAGGGCAGGATTAGGCTTGTGTTGCTCTGCAAGGGCATATTTTGAATCTCTGCTAGCCAGCAGAGTTCTCAGACGAGTGATTAATAGTGCTAACCATTCTGGTTAATATTAGGGCAAAGACACACTCCTTTTGATATGCCATTTAGGTTAAATGCATACTCCTGTTCAGCTGTCTGATACTGTAACGTTAAGCCAAGAACTTATCTAAGTAAAAAGATTAAACATATCTCTGAGGAATGCAYAACATCATTACAGTTGAATCATGAGGTTAAAGTGTTGCACAGAGGTTGCAAAATATCAGATAGAGAAGAGGGATTGAAAGGATAAATCCTTACTCATTTAGCATAGCTGCCCTATTCCACCTGCTAATGAAATTGGTATGTAAAGTGCACTGGAAAGGGGATCTGCATGTTAGACGTTTCAGTATAAGCTACCTTGCATTCTGCTATGGAAAATRATGGCTTATTGTAATCATTCTTTAGCTTGTTTTTCACTTGGGATGAGAGGAATGTAATTCAAACATAAAGAGAGTTGCCAATAATTCATTTTTAAGGAGACCTATAAAGATATGTGGCCAATACTGTGGCCTCTTTCAGGAAAAATAATGGTCAGACATTTTGCATGAAATTATCATTTCATTAAGRTACTGATCGTTTCAAATGCCTTCAGACTTAAGTATGAATTAAACAATATCGTATTCATCTTAGAACTGTAGATACGAGCCTCATCACCTGCCATAGCATTATATTTTATTTGCCTCTGGAAACAGAGTTGTGTTCATGTATTTGAGCATTAAAAGCTCAATGAAGTAAAGCACTTAATCACATGCTTAAGCAACTTGGTGGAGCAAGATCTAGGTAGACTCTAACCTACTTCACTGATGAGCATTTCAAAAGCAAGAAGACCAATTTTAAAGCAATTTAGAAGACATTGTAAATGAGACTGCACCAAAGAGTAATTATACTACACTGTTACTGGATAATATTCAGGACATGCGTAGCAATATTTTCCAGCCTCTCCTAGCAAGTTAGCATGCATTATCTACAGGTAATATTTCTACAAGGCAATGCATTCTACAGATGGGAAATACAGCCCAACATACCCTCAAAATTCAGGATAGCATTTTTTAATCAGTCAGAAATGGAGGAGTTTCTGCTTCACTTTGTGTTAGGCAAGCTGTATATGAAGATACTTATGTCTTAAGCTGCCAGAGGACAGAGGCACCTAATGGTGCTTTTATAACCAGCAGTCAGATCAAAAGTGTACTGGAAACATATCACCAAAATCCACCTAATTTAGACATTAATTACATGCTCTAAATACTGTCCAAATGAAATTCCCATGACCCAATGGCTGTGGCCCTCACCTCACCTTGAGAGGGATGAAGAGTTCAGCAAAATGGTCGATGGCTACCTCAGAGAACTGTCTGTAGGCTCAGGCCATGTAATAACTGTGTTTTATATGAAGGCTGAGCTTCTGATCTCATCATGCAACTCTGCTGGGTCAGTGGCTTCCAGGGCTGGATCTGCTCTAAGCACAGCTGTGGGGGCCAGGAGCCTAAACTCTACACCCACCCCTGCCACATTTTAGTCCTTGTAGTGCTAATCCCTGTAAAACAAGTAGTTCCCTACACACCAAGACTAATGAGCCTCATTTCCTGCAAATTTATGGCTCATGGCTAATTGGCTTTGGCAGTTAAGAAGGTGAAAGTGCCAGCTGAATTTTTCCTTGCAGCTGTAGTGCTTATATAGGCTTTTTCCTCAGTGGATTCTTGGATGTCTAACAAGGATTAAAGCCTTCCTCATTTTTCAAGGCACTTTTTCCTGTACTCACCCACCTCTTTCCATAGAATTTTTAGGAAAGTTGTTCCAGCATTCTACCGCACATCAAATTGGAATGGAATCAGACAGCAGGCCAAAATACCATTAGCGTGAGATGATGTGAGAACAGAAGTCTTGCTTCCATAAGAAATCAGCTTTTGGAGGGCAGTCTAAGTCTGTAGAGCAAACCTATTGTCCCATTCCAAAAAAAGAAGTCAGGAGCTCAGAAGATGTGCAAGTGGAGATCAGGCAAGTGGCACCAGTGACACAAGGGCTAAGAACCCAGGACCAAGATTTGCAGCAGGTCACAGCGGCATGCAGCACAACTGAAGAGACTGGCAGAGGGATACCTGCCTGAAAATTTGACATTTTCTTAACATCCACAATCAGCAGTCTTCAAAAACACTTGGACTGCAGGTGCTCTCTTATGATGCCTTTTGTACCTTAGGGAATATGTTTCATTAATTGGGAATCACCACTATGGCTTGGAGATTAGAAGAGTGGCAAAAGACCAATGCTTTCACCCTGCACCATTCAGGAATCATCAGACAGCTGCTGATGTAGCTTTCCACAGGGGTACATAGCAGTCAAGGGCAGGAAACAATCCTCCTTTCCCCTCTCTCTCTCTGCAGCCCTTCAAAACCTAACGATTCTCAAGTCAGGTCCTTAGGCTCCTCTTTTGCGCAATGAAGTCAGTATTTTTCTTCCGCAAACATCACCTGCAGCTATCCTGATGGGTACTAGCAAACTCTAGGGTGTGCTATTAGCTGTATTTTATAGATGGGGAAATTAAGATTGAGAGAATTTAAGTGACTTGGTCTGACAGGAATCATGGTCCAATGACTTCTTACGAGCTTTACATGATCCCAAGCATGGAAGTACAAAGGTTTGTATAACTGCATTATAGAAAAGCAATAGTGACTTCTGTTGGTAGGCTGTCACTTGCTTAACAGGTTAGTCTAATTTTAGTTAATCTAAACCTCTGTTTACTGTGATCTGGAAAGTCCAGCCCAAGTTACTGCTGTTTGGCAGAATGCTTTGGGAGTGTGTTTTAAGCTTTAAAACTGATGAAAATCTACGGGCTTTTATGTGTGTTGACGGGTGAGGAGGGAGGCAGCAGAGAGGGAGAGAGAGAGAGAGAGGAAAGAACATGACGAGATCCTTCAAAAAATGACTCTGACCAGAGATTTCAGAGTACAGAGATCAAAGAAAGGTTCAGAGTTTTCTGGAGTTTTTTCCCCTAGAAAATCAGAGGTGAATTGAGTAAGTCTCTTAGTTCTTCCTAAGAATGAACACTATCCCCCATAAATAACCGTGGAAAGAAACAAATGCATACAGGCAAGCAAAAAATTCCTAAGACAGTACAGATCCTGAAAGATCAGTTTAATATGCTCCATGTCTGAAATATTTATAAGTATTCAACACCAGATGAAATTTCACAGTGGTCACCTTATGTAACCACAAGGCTGCACTAACAAGTCTGAAGGTGACGAAAGCATGAATGAATGTGGTAAGCTCTTTACACATGAAAGAAACAAGCCCAGCAAAGACCTTCAAGAATAACTTTACTTTCTTTTGTTTTCCAGACACCCAAGGGAATGGACTACCTAACTATATTTTTTGCAGTGCTGGGTTTACATTACTGCAAACCTTTACAACATTATAGTGAATTCTGAAAATGAGCCTGAGATTTGTCATTTTGCATTTTGGAGCCATAATTCAAGAGGCAGAGAAAGAATTATTTAAAAGGGAAAATGATTTTTTTTTTAGGATTATAGTCACAAGTGAAGATTGGAAACACAAAGTAATTAAAGTAGGAAATAAGGATATTTTGATAGACAATAAAACACATCAAACATAATAAAAGCCACAGTGACATAATGTAGACCTACCTATATGCTTAATAATTTAAATGTGTGTCTGTATAAACATGCACCAACTGGAGAGGTACAAATGTATATAGACACACTCATTTAGAAAGATCTGTGCAGACTTCTTTGTTGTTTTCTTTTGTTTGTTCTCTTTGAGAGAATCCTGCTCAACATGCTTTCCTGTTTCTGCTCTTCACAATGCAAGGAAACAGGAGAGTTTAGCTAAAGCTGAAGTGAATGCAACAAATTTTTTCACGTTTAAGTTATTAAGTGTTTGGTAGACTGTGTGCCATTTTTGTTCACTGCACAGCCAGACTATTGGCTCAAGAACACCATGATGAACATAGGACTAGAGGACCCAGGGCTGGAAAACATCCTGCAGGTCCCTGAGGCTGGTCTCCCCTCCCCTCAGCCATGTCATGTAATCCCATTAATGACATTTACTGAGACCTACCTTACACGCATTCAGTTCTTGGATCCCAGCACTCCACTCCTCTGCTGGGGAGAAACTTGTTTTAAGTTTAAAATGCGATTCATGGCCAAATTATGCCACCTAATCTTCTATCAACATTGTCTTTTCGCTTTTGTGGCTTGTACTCTCCCTCATGATTATAAATAGCAATCAGATCCTTCTCAGACTTTATTTTGCTAGGCTAAGCCAACCAAGCCTTTTCCGTCTTCTCTTGTGAGACAGCTCTTCAGTCTTCCAGTGCCCTAAACAGTCCTTCTCTATAACTGTCCCAGCTTCTGTTCATCTTCTTGAATAAAAGTCACTTACTACACAAGATGCATTTGCTCTGTCTGTGACCTAAAAATAGCACTAATATTTTCCCTACCTCCACTGGGAACACCCTCCCAATGCATCTCTGCATCACATCTGCCTTCTTTATGGTTGGAAACTGCTAGTTCTTATCATCATACTGAGGGGCAATTACTATATGCAGATGCTTCCCTTATTTCGAACTGCCAATTCCAGGATGATACTGGGTACACATGTACAAACAAAACATCTGTAAAATCACTTTCTGCAGCATATCATCTCAATCCATAATATTCTGACAAAGTAAAAAATAGGGAAAAATTAATCTCTACCTTTACCCTATGATATGAAATATTCAATTCAAAATACTAGAGGAATTGAAACTACTGTAACACTAGAGTGTTACTAGAGAGAGTGTTATTGGGTAGCTTTGGATAAGTGTCCAGTTAGCATTTGCTCTTCTAATTATTTTTTTCACTTCAGGGACCAGCAGGAAACCAATGAATGGCAGCTAAGCAATGACAGAAATAAAGAACATTTGAAAGCAAAAATCATCAAGTCAATAATAATGCTGCTCCTATTATTTAGAGAAAAACATAAATGCTGTATAAATCAGTCTTACAGTTTTGTATGCCGGTCCATAAATATGCAATTTTGCAGACAGAAATCAAAGTTAAGTGATTCATTGCAACAGATATAATTATAGAACAGGTCTGGCAACACTTTCTCCCTCCCTCCATGACAAAAATCTTCTCTTCCAGACATAAGTGATTCTTGTCATATCAGAGAACTTTCAATTAAGCAAAAATGCGTCCTTGGAGTTACAACAATGATATATGCAAAAGGGAGAAGAAGAATGGGAGACAACTTTGCAGTGTTAATCAAATAAATGCTTTTTGTACCTAAAAGCATGAATACGAATAATTGAAGGTGTAATTATCAAGTTAGAAGCTGATGAACACCCCCTAGGAGGCTTGGTAAAAGGTGGAGGGAGGGAGGGAGGGAGGAATCAAAGGATCCCCAAGACGTAACACAATGCATAAAGAGCATTATACATTTACATGTGAAAATGGATCAGTTTTCTTTTCATGCAAAATTGGAAAATGTCTCCTGAATATATCTTAAAAATGGAAATAAACCCAGCCACCAAGAGCATAGCACTAATATTCACTCATTGACACTGGATGATAAGGAGAAAAAGAACATGTAATATATGCAAACAGTCTACCTGTACATATATATGCCTTGCTCTAAAGCTCACTGAAGCCGCCACTAGGATACTTTGTATGAACTTGGATGGATTTTGGATTTGTCTCAGTTTGGACTGAAGCAAAAGCAGACTTTCAGAAAACATCAAGAGTTTGAGCACCTATGTCTTTCTAAGAATCTTAGCTAAGAAGAGGACTCGGATACTAAAGATATAGGAAATTCAACAATAAGGTCATCCTTTTCCAAAAGACACTAAAGACACTTACCCCTTTTTCTGGTAAAAGTTTGAAAATATATTTTCTATCTACAACTGAATGGCCAGAGTCCCCAGTGGGCCAAAGGCATGACTGAAGATCTGGGGAAGTACTTGTACTTTTTTCCTTATGCTATGGCTTATCAGATGGGTATCCCACTGCTACAAGTCAGATCCACAGGGTCCTCTAACTATGGGTAGGAAGGGAGAAAGCTCCACAATGTGTAGGAAGGTTAGTGGCCTTCTCACATATTTTGGGCTATTTGGTGGACTGCTGATGAGCTCCTGCTAGCTATAAAGAGCTCAGCAGCCCTTTCGATTTTTAAGTTGCCCTTTTTTCATTCCTTCATTTCAAATGAAAAGTCTCTATAGCAACTGAGTTGCATCCTGAAGCATCAGAAGGATGGGAACAAAAGATATGCAGTTTATTTCAAGAAATGCTTTAGTTTTCAAAAGTCACTTATTATACAGCATGCATGCAATGTACGTATATACTTTGGTTATACTAAAACATCCAGAATTCATCCAGATTCCAGTGACATTGCACAAAATGCTATGACAAAATGCCTTATCTGAGATTCATGACAGGACCTGGCTCAGCAAGTGCTGTGCCCCCACCCTCTGAAAAGTTGAACCCCAAAAGTTTGGTCCCAGAATAACCCAGATGAATAGTCACTCTCATCCTTCAAGCTGCACTTTACCTAGAAGCATACTGGAAACGTGCACAAGCTTTTAGCCAGAGGTCTCTCAGGGGCAAAGCATTATTTCTTTTTCCATGTGGTGGCGTCTCACCAACATCTTCACCATTCGTTGCCCACAATGAGAAAAGAGGATGGTAAACAACAACTTTGAAATGAATATACAATAACACTAAGTCAATTATTGAAAGCATTAAGTCAGGAATATTTTGTGTCTAGTGTCTAATGAAAAATATCCAGATAAAAAGATTTCTCCCTCACACAAATGCTGCTTCCAAAAAGCTGTCATTTTGCCCTCACCTTGGCAATGTTTGCTTTTCAGCTGCAGTTCTGAAAATTAGCAAGTACATGCCTTTTGCCTTTTGGGCTAATTTAATTAAAAGCAATACTAGATCTTATTATACCTCCTTAAAATACTGTTGTTCGAAACAGCCTGGGGAACCACTCCCCAGCTGCTTTAGAACAATGCATAATTCTGTTTAACCTCCCAAGCAGCGAACAATGCTGGTTTATCATAACCACTTGGAAGACTGCCATACCACAACCTAACACTTCTTTTCTTTATTATTGTAATTTCTTCTTTCTTAAAATCAGAGGATAGATACCCAATGGACTGAAGAGAATATTTTGTGTGATGCTGACACATTAGAGAAAACTAAGCTTCACTCTTTGCTTGTCACTCATTAAACAGGATACAGCTCAGGAAATACACACACACACACACACACACACACACACACCAATAACTGTGCTGTGCATTTGGATATAAGCATCTTTGATATATAGCTACATAGTGGTTACTCAGAAGGTGCTTTGAACAGAGAAAGTATGGTGTGTGCATCAAAAAAGCCTATTTTTTGTGAGTCTGCAAAAGTATAGGCTCTCTCCAGAAACACGTATGCTATTTTGCTGAGTTCAACATTTATAATTAAATTCTTCAGAAGCAGCTCAGAGTTTCAAAATTATGTGTAGAGTTTATCTATAGAGGTAACTTAAATGAGCATAAACTTCAGGATGAATAGGTATAGGTCAGTCATTATAATAAGGGGGATTACTAGAGCCTGAAACTTCACAACAGACTTTTTAATGTTTATTTCCATATCAAAGGTTACAGAAAATGGAAGCAGTTGCTCTAGCTAGGACTAGCGATAAACTGCCTTATGATCTTCATTTCATGAAAATACAATTCACATGTCATAATACTTGTGTAAGCTTGCATTCATTCTGTTGAACAGCATTGCAATTACTTAATTCCTGACAGGAAAAAATACCTATTTTCTTTGGGGGTGTAGGGAATACCTCAGCAATGTCAAGCCTGTTTTTCACTGCTAGATAGAAAAGAACAGGCTGGTCAGCAACACATTTGAGCCACAGATTTAGAAGCTTTTACTTCAACGCAAGCAGAAAAGGAGTTCACTAGGAATCCAAATGTTTGAGGACTGTGGAAATGTGCTCAGCACACGGCCTTGACTCCCTCACGACTGAATCTGCCGTATTTTCTATAAYACAGGCAATGAAGGGTCGTGGCTAAGTTCAGTTAGCATTTGGATAATTTATCCTCTAGATGACAAGGCTCTTCACATTAAGAGAAGCAAYACTGGAGTGAATGCAAAGATTTCTCCTTTTGGTGAAGTGGAACATCCACAATTTAAAGAATTCTTTTCTTTCTCAATGGCCTGGTTTGTTCTAGTGTTTGAATACCAAAAGGCTTTTTTTTTTTTCAAACTAGTCTTACAATAATATCAGTGATGATACAATATAATACTGTAGATTTAGAGAAACATAGAAATGAACAAGGTTCCTTGTTCTTTTCTTTTTTCTCTTGCAGATTCATTTATCTCCGTGAGTGACCAAATCTACAGGGGAATCAGATTCAGCTACTTCTATCCATTTAAACTAAAAAAAAAGTGGAAAAAAGAACTCARAGATGATGAGCATCATTGTCTTTGATGAAAAATCTTTTTCCTTCTACAAACAATGGGCACAAAATCCTGTGATCTCCACTAATCTTCACTCAAACAAAATTCCTATTAAAGCCAATAGGAGTTTTGCCTAATAAAAATCAGAAAGCTCTTTCCCCCAAACTGAAGTATTTTACAAAAAATGTTTCAAACCCCTGCCCATGTAATAGGGTCATCTAGAAAAAGCTCTGGAATGGTTATATTAGTTTTGTGTAATAGAATWGCAGATGATATTTATATAGACACAGACTTGAATCAGGTTAAAATCATTCTTAAAGTTGATTTGAAAATTCTGGAATCAATATTTTAGATTAATAATTAATTAAGCTAAATTAATGTAATTAATTAATTACACTAAATGGATTTAGCTTTAACTTCAGAAAAGCCAAAAGAAGGGCACCTTTGACAGATAGGACTTGCCTACTCATAAGATTTCCTATTGTCTCTTCCTGTGTTTTTAAATTGTCACTCCTAAATTTTTCCAGTCTCCCTATAGTGGTGCTGGGATGTCCCTAATGGTTGCAGAAAAGGTTCAAGAGACAAGTTTTTTTTTTCTTCACCTCAGTGACGCCTTACATGACCCTCAGTAAACTCCTTAATCTCAGTCTATGTATTTGTTTAAAAAGAAATGGTTACAGCAGCAATAATCCAACCTCACAAAAGGTGTTGCACAATTTAATTAACATTTGAAAGTACTTGGTCATCTTCAGGGGGCTGGGAGTCTAAGTACAGTGTGACTCTTACGCTGTAGACTCTTGCACAACCAAGGCATAACCATAAAAAGAAATCTCACTCAGTAGTACACATGATAAATGAATCCGAGAAAAGTGGAGAAATGTAGCTCAGAGGCCACTCAGTTTCTGTAGCTAGGCTATAAAGATCTTTCTGTGTTGTGTGTATGCATTCAAACACAGAGCTGTACACTGCTATTATTCTTACTACTCCTAGGTATATTCCTTTCACTGAGCAGGTTCCAGCAATCAGATGGATTAATGACATGTTGCTTCATTACGGTGAGTCACATGTTCTTTCACAGGAAAATATAAAGTAAAACACTTCACTAACAAGACTCATTAAAAAGGAAAGCAGCCTGATTCAAAGCTAGCTCGCACCCAGCACAGCCGGGGCACAGCCTGCCTCGTCGCTCCAGCTGTGGGCGGCGAGGAGGGGTAAGGAGCTGGATGCCATCCAGCAGCACTTGCCTGCAGTCAGAATGGTGTCCTTGGGAGAGCGTGACAGGATGCAGAGCAAATCCYCACAAAAGACTTCACACAGTTTCCACATTAACTTTTGTTTCCTAAAGCACAAAAGAAGGTCTTGCTGTCAAGAAAATGTTAAATTGATAAATGCATTTTTCAGTCCTTCCTGTGTTGCTACTTCTCACCTCCTCTCTTATCCCCTAACACAAGCTGCTAGAAACAGTAGAAGTACAAAATGCAAAAACACTATGCTAAAGACCTGAACCTGCTAAATGTCAAATGAGCAAACCCTGGCGATGCTCACTTTGTAGTTCAAACCTTAAGCAGCTCCTACAATCAGTCTCCAAAACATTGTCTTTTGCTAGCTTCTTTTAGCAAATCTGCCATGACACAATGAGTATTTTAGTATCTGTAGGGCATGACCATCACAGCTGTCATATCCAGCCCTACTTTCACTATGGTTATCGGTAGTGACAGAAAAGCCATGGGAAATGGCTTCAGAAAACCAGTATGCACAGACAAGTGGCACATWTTTTTTTTCCAAAGCAACACATGCAAATCCACTACAGGCCTACTATTTATGTATCCATGCTGTCTGTCGTGTGATATTGCTATTCATGCTGTTTCTGTCATATGTTGCAAGACAGGTGACTGAATGTCACGATCCTACTGAAAGTGCAGAAGCTTTGATTTCTCCAAGTCTGGATTTATGTACCCTGCCTCCTTTTTGGGTTCTGTTATCCTACGGATTTTAGTTCTGCGCTGATGCACTTCTTGATGTCATGGCACACTTTGTACTGCCAATGTTGTGAATAAAGAAGTACTCTACGGCAGGTGGGGTAACTAACGTACATCCAACTCCACAAGTACCAGTTCTTTTTCCATATTCTGCTTCTCACTAGAGATGCCTCTGAGGATTCTCAGTAAGCACTCAGAATCAGTTTTTAAGACCTTCTGATGAGCCTCTAATCTTAGAAATAGTAAAGCAACAAATACTAAAACAAAAAGGTTCTAAGAGAGGGAAAGGGATTTGGCTGAACCTGTCAGATTGCTAGAGCTAACTAAAACTAACCTGTCTGCCTTGGTGCATGCCAGGAGGTATGGTTCATTTTTTAAGTGCAAGAGTTTTGAAGGACCAGTTATCCTATACGGTGCAGCCATTGCTGTTTCATGCTTTATGGACAGGTTCTGGGCTCCTTAATCACAAATTCAATACTCTAAGTAGTCCTCTTAAATCACTTGCAGAGTAAGAGAAAACATACTGTGAATGCAATGTGCAATAAGGTATTGAGACCTTTCTGCAGGGCCAGATGAAAAATGAGAGCTTCTTTCCCTACTGGATTTGCAACGTAAATGCACAATATCATGCCACRCAAAGCCAAGAATGGCACTAGCAGCATTCAAGCCGAATGCTGGGCTGAACAGTCACATCTTTAGACATTTTGTGATGAGGAAAGGAATTTGGCATACATGAAGGGAGAAGCTGTTCCAGCCATGAGGGGCTGCATGAAAGGCTAGATTAGGACACAAAGAGAGCAGTCACATAGGAAGCAAAGGCAAACTGGTGTGACAGGGAGGGGTATGGGAAGAACTGGGGAAGAGAGAATGGAGTAAGCTCTAGCTGCAATCTGCTGTAAGTGAGCAGTGCACAGGCATAAGTTACCAAACAAACTTACAGGGAATGACTCCAAAAATGTCTGCTGCACAAGTAATTCATGCACAGTTCGAACCTGGGACTCGGTCTGATTTAAATTATTTTTGGTCCTGCAACACAAATATTTGTGCTCTGTTGCTAAAGACTTCCTTTCTTTATTAAGTCACAGCAGGCTTCAGCCTATATAATACCCATACTGAACCCATGACCTTTTAAGTCATGTTGTCAGGCAGGGAGGGCTGGAGTGATGTGAAGCAAGAGCTAACATCCAACTGGCAGGGTACAATGGCCCCACTGTTGAGTTTGGGTGCACTTGTCCAGTACTGGGTAAAATCCTCTGAACAATGTCAAGACCTTTTGAAATGTCAAATCTTCCTGACTCTGGGCACTCATGTCTGAAAGCTCCTAAAAAAGCAATGGGGTCTGGACAGTAAAGATGGATTGCAGACTGCTTATGGAGGAAAAGGAGCAGGGGTAAATGAAGATGAGCAAAACACATCTGGGAAAAGAGATTTTCCCAGCAATCTGTGAGATTTTGGTTGCTGATTAATTTAGGAATTGTGCAATTGTTGCAAACAACTGACCTGAGGCTCTGCTCTGGGTTGAAAGCTAAATTTCCTACTTACTAGCTACCTTGGGGGAGGCTAAGCAGATTGAAAGCAGCGGTGGTGCTGAGGAATATTTATTAAAAAATCGCTTTTCAAGTTGAGGGCAAATAGCCAATGAAATCTGGCTTGTGAATTTAATATGGTTTTGTCAGCATATGGTACCACTCAGGGGACACGAAGGAGGKTTTTTTGTCACATATGTACATGTACGCATGACAGGCAAGGAAGCCATAATGAGAAGAGTGAAGTAAAAATAGATGTTTCCTGTAAATATATTTGAGCAGAGGAAACGAGGCAACACTGGAACTGTTGAAAATGTCCATTAGTAATAATAATCCTCCCTGTGAATTTCAATCTGGACCTTACAGGCTGCATGCTCTGAACTCCCCTTGGCAGAAATGGTAACACACAAACAAAGCAGCAAATGCATGAAGAAAACTTTCTCGTTGAAGATGCTCCGTCAGTTTCGTCACAGTCTTGTACCCAAATTGTTTAAACCACTCCACCAGGAAACAGTTTTCAGGCTGAATTGTTTGTGAAGTCACTCATACAAAATATTCTTAATCACAATTCAAGAGTTTGAAAAAAGAAAAATCCATCTAAAATAAAAGCTCAGCAAATGTTAGGAATCTCTACATAGCAACTTTCAGGAAAAAAATAAATGCTCCTTCTTGATTAGTAAACAACTTTTAACTGCTTCCTTTTTTTTTTTTTTTTAATTTTTTAACTCTATTAGCATTTAATCCAGAGTTTGAAAAAGCTACTTTTAGATTATGCTACGTATGAACTATTCACTTCCACGATTTATTGAYAATTTTTCCTGGGCTGTAAACAACATATAACTCTCTTCATTTTTTCAAATTAGTAACCCMAAAATATGTGGTGCGTTAAACAGGAAAATAACAAATATGAGTAACATTCTTCCTGTTTTAACTATTGCCTAAAACATCTGTGATTTTCACAAATTGTCCATGTACTCATATAATCTCAGAAATCATAGAATAAGGATCTTGATAAAGTGTTGGCCAGAAAAGGCCTCAAAATTCTTCAGCAAACTCATTGGTAGTTTTACTATTAACGGGAAAGGCAACAAGGCCAGACTACCTCCAGCATGGAATAGGTGGTTAGTAARATGAATCACAACCCCAGCAATGATCTTACATGGGTGGACTCAACCCACATCCATGCTCCAAAACTCCCACAGACTTCACTGGTGCTCCCAAAAGCATCACTCTTCAGTCAGAGTCCACTATTTTAACAAGTTAACTCCAAGTCATATACAACTCATGAATTGCAACAGAGAAGAAAGGAAGAAGCTGTCCCACGTGAATTTGGAGATATTGCTCACTTTCCCAGTATACCYTCGGAAAGATTTCAACAGACTTTGGCACAGTCTCTTCAAGCTCAAGGCTGTGAATGTGGGGAAGGTACAAGGTACAGCAGGAAATTTCAGCAAATGAGGTATGCTGCACTGATTCCCTAGGAGAATATAACACTTCAAGAGTGATAGGAGATCCTTGTGCTAGGGAGTTTACTTCAGGTAACCGCAGTAACTTCCTTGTAGTTAATCCTTCAATTTCTGCCCATTCCAGGCTGCCTGCAATTCCAGTGGTTTGGCAGGGGACTGCGCTGTCACAGCTGTTGGCAGCACAACACCCAGCTGAGCTGGGTGTTTGCAGAAACAGTACAGTGATTTGGGATTGTCCCTGTTCTTCCAATACATCTTGTGTTGCCAGATGAGCAGTCCAAAAATGTCACATCTAAATCCATGACACATGCAGGTAAAATGATACAACTATCTCTTGCAGTCACATTTTCCTTTGTTCCTTGTATCCGTTGTGAACTCACATGGAACCAGAAAGAATTCAGACTTTTTTCTTTTTTCTTTTTTCTTTTTTTTAAATAAGGAGTAGAACTCATAACACACTAGAGAGAAAAATTACAACAATATGAAGTTGAACACTCCACCATTCCTTCATGGTCTGATACTTTTCAATCTTGAATCAAACGTGGAAAAGTAAGAGGAAGGAAAGCTGGGATCACTGATTCTTCCATGGGCAAAGCAAGCTCTGCTACCTGATTTGATAGTTGTTTGCCTCCCAAAACCAGTCACAGTGTGTGACCAGAAATGCAGGACCCAGAAAGTTACAGCACCAAAAGACAAGCCCCATCAATTATTGTTTARAAAAGACTTTCATTAAAAGCCTTTTTTCAAGTACTCAGAACATTCTGAAAGACTAAAAAAGAAAAAAGAAAAATTAAAAAAAGGGGGAAAAAAGAAGAAAAAAAGCCTTCCTTGGGCAGAATTTCTTTAAATAGTCCTCTGCCCAACAGGGATGTCTTAAGAATTCTCTTTAGCACTTTTAGAGGTTCTACACCTGAAGAAAAGTAAGTCTTACAAGTTCATTTGTACTGCCTTATTTATATTTTATTATTTTGTCCTCTTTCATGAAATTTAGAAGCAATTCCAGGCTCTGATGTGACTACTGGTGGCCTTTGGCTTATGTTTCCTTCTGTTTATGGTTGCTTTCTGCCACTTCATTTATCAAATGCTGCTACATTTGTTCATCAGACATTTGAGTAGCATCACTATCCATTATTTTACAGCTTTGTAGACTGACATTCACCTAAAAAACTATGGTGTGGAAGACAGAAAGGTAATCTTTTTTGCAGAGCTCCTAGTAAATAAGCATTAATCTAGTTTGAAGCTTGCATTATTTAAGTCATGATCTACTTTTAGTTCCAGGCAGATACACACAAAAAACTCTCAACAGTGTGTCTGATGGTTCTTGTAGGATGTCCACAAGGAGGCCAGGAGTCTCCTAAAAAGGTATTAATTATTCACAAGTATGCACTGAGATTCATCACTTGTCTGTAGCATTGCCTGTGCAGAGTTCATTGAGATTTGAAATTTCAGTTGTTTTTACTGAACACAAGTCACAGGGTTCATTTCAGTTCCTTGGTTGGCCAAGTATAACCTATGGAAGAAGCAGTTTGTGCAAATGCTAACGATTAAGTAGTGGGTGTAAAAAAAGAAAAAAAAAAAAAGAGCCTTCCTGAGATCAGTCTGCAATACAGATTTGATATTTACTATTGTGAATAATATTCCTGTTTGCAAGACAGAATACACCCCACGCACAAAAAAAGATGCCAACACAGTAAAAAAGAATTTGCTTAAAAATCACAGTGAACGCTAACAGACTATTGGTTTTGTGTGTATGTCCCAGCTCTCATTATTACCATGGCTGCAAACGCTACTCGCCTGCTGGGCTGCAGAACGATGTATCAGTTGCATGTCAAGAGTCCGACATTGCTGCTAACCTGGGTGCCTGGGGGGATGCTGCCTGCAGGAGCATGTGGCTCAGCCACCTGACTGGACTCTAACTGGTCCCGCAGCAGAGCTGCCAAACCAGCAGACAGAGGGGAGGCGCCCGTCTTCAGGAAGGCATGATCATTGGGAGGATTTGGGGTCTGCTCAAGTCCCGCCACAGAGACCTTCCTCCTCTTCACTGGGAAGCCACATCCTAACCCCCACCCTGCAGGAGCTGCTTGAGGAGCTGTGGATCRGGGAATCGGAGGGCCTTGTCCTAACAGCTGCTCACTGCTGCCCGCAGGCTGTGCCTTTTCCCTTCCTCCTTTCACACGGCATTTCATGATACAGACACTCCGGACCACGACTCCTGAATTTATCTTGCACTAACCTGGCCTATTCCTGTGCCTGGAGACCACGTCACTGTTGTGCAGGTGCTGCTGAGTCCTGCTGTTTTGATTCTTGCCTGACACAGCGTGCCCTTTGCCTTTCACGTCATATTGGTAGGAGTAGAGCTGTTTTCCTCACAGCTTCCCCCTTGCAAGCCAGCATCGTGTCTCTCAGAAACCTCTAAATAAGCAGCCTGTAAGTGTCTCCATCCTACATGCAGATACCAGAACTCCCACCTTTCTGAGGGACTATCCCCCTCTGGTTTCTTTGCTAAGGGTTCATGACATCTCTCTCTCTGGATCCAAATCCTGAATTACACATGATTTATTCAAGGTTTTATTTTAATCTCTTGAAACTGATTGACTCCTCCTAAGAGCCAGTGTGAAAATTTTTTTGTTTTATATACTTATGTTTCAAAATACCCTCAATCTTTCAAGAATATGTGTAGCCTGCATTTTTTTGGAGGTGTGCAACAACAATACTAGTGCAGTTCTGTTAGTGTGAAATACAGCTGTGCCCAAGAATTTCAAGACCAATGATAGTAACATCCTTCTTCCTTTTCTCTTTCTTTTTTTCTCCTTCCACATGGTGTTTTCCTTTTAATGCAATCAAAACCTGTGGCTAGGGTTTGGAAGAAGCCATGTCAATAAAGCAGCAGCCTTAAATTCCAACTGAATCTTAAAACAGCCTCAGCCTTTACGGAAGTTCAGAAAAACATTTGTAAAATGTACTTAAAGTGAATTGAGAGGTGAAAGCTAGTCTGAGAAGAAGGGAAAAAAGCAAGCAAAAATGCCTGGTTTGATAGCCATGGTGATAACATGCCAAGAATAAGTGTAACATAGGCAACTGTACTCCTGCCCCAGCTACTTACACCTCTAAATAAAATAAGGTCCAGTGGATATTATGGTCTTTTAAAGAATTAGCTTCTCCTACAGTAATAGCTCTTGGCCAGAGCTACCCTTAGTATCAATGGGACAGGATTCTGCTGCTTTTGACCTTTCCTGGACAGAAAAAAATTTCTTAGAAAGCAACCTTAAAGCTGCCCACATTGAATATCTGCTGACAGTAAATTTTAAATTCCCACAGGCAAATGTGAGAGCCATAAGTACTTGCTGGTTCATCCAATTAGTGGAAGGGGAAAAAAAAGTAAGTGAAAGAAAGAATATTATTTGAGTTCTCTGAGTAATCACAGCTAAGCAGCCCAGTTCAATACTAGAATATTTGTAATCAGTCTATAGAGCAAAAAAAATATATTTTTTTTATTGAACACATTTGAATAATGGATAAATTTAAGGAAATTGTAATCTGTTTCTCTGAGCAGAAAAGCAGGCTAAATTAATTGAATAAATTATTCATTGCAAATTATGGTCTCAAGTCTGCTACTGTCTCTGTATACATACATTCATTTTCTGGCATCTCTTCTGAGCTTGCTAACGAGCATACCAGTTATTAACAATGGTGCTGGTGGTTTTATTTTGGATTTACTCTGCATTTCCTGCTTTCGTCTGGCTGAAATACTGAAAGGACATGGATTCTTCTATTTCAACCAAAACCCCAAAATACCAGGAGTCTAAAAAAAAAAAAAAAAAAGTAAATAGCCAACTTGCATGAGATTTACAGCCTGATCCTTTAGGCAGAAGTTTGAATCTATTTCAGCAAGTGCCTAGGCTTTGGTATAGGTATTTGGAATAAGCCTTCAAATGCTCCTACTTGTTGCTTATCACCAGTTATGAAGCAGTGAAAGAGATATCTGCCTCCAGTAACAGAGATCTCCAGTTTAGTGTCTAGGGTATGTAATATAAAGTTATTCTATGGCAAATACTTACGCTTGTGTAGTGCCTTGGAAAGATACATGYTGCACGTCTGACTTGGGCAAATCTAAGTAAAGACAGCCAAAGAAAAATCCAGCTGAGATTTTACAAGAGATCCACTGTTTGTGAGACTTGAGCTGCTTCACGGAAATACAGCAYAATGTGAAGGGTTCAGCAGAGCTTTCATCTTTTTATATTAAATTCATGCCTTTCAAAAGTCTGAGACCACATTGAACTAAAGACCTCTAGGGTAGGAATAACTTCACTTGATTTTATTTGTCTACAATATAGGCATCTACGTCCAAGACTCTCCTCCAAGGCTCTTTTTATAATAGGCATTTCTCCAATCTGCTTTAGGTGTCTGCTTTAAGATGAGATGGATTACTGGACCAGCCACTTTCTCTTCCCAAAGGGTAGCTGGGGTGACTCGCTCAGGTGAAGTCAACCACAATGTAGATGTCTGACTGACTAGATGACTGCAGCCCTCTGTGAAGCAAATTAGAGATGGATGAGGAAGCGTACATGGTAGCACCTGTGAACAGATGCTGACCTATAACATGGTGATGTCCTTTCATTGAAAATGCTGTCCCTGGTACGCAGGAAAATAATAAAACGCAAAAAGAGCAGGCAAAATCTTCAAAGCCTTGGCACCTGCTGCCTTCCTCTAAAACCAAAGTTTGTTAAAAACAACCAGATGAGAACATAAAAGCACTAAAACACAGAAAAAGATGACACACTTGTTTTCCAGTTTACAGCTTTCTTACAGCTGTCACCACCCTTGCCCAATAGATACAATTAAGATAACTGAAGCAAGAATGACTATGTCTTTTCTAGTGAATAAAGTTGTCCAGGGTCAGTTCTCTGGTCCAAATAGGGCTGTATGTCTTATGTCTATATGACTAAACTATCTTTTTTATTACACCCCACTTGGGGCAGCTTCATCCATATCAGTTATTTAAAACAGTTTCTGACCTGCACTCTTGTCCAAATTGTACCCAGGCACTGGCTGGAAAAGTACTATTCGCCATGGGCCAAAACTGTGCCAGGCAGCATGCTAAAAGTTTAGTAGCATGGGTCACTGTTGGAGCACTGGTTTAAGACTGCACCTCATCTGTTTAGCTTCCTAGCCTGACCTCATAAGGCCAGCTTGGATTACCTGGCCTTATAATACCTATTCAGTGAGGTAAAATTAAATGACAGCCACCACATCAAGAGCAAAACTGGAAACTTCCAAGCCTTACACAGCTGTATCTTTGGCTAAAATTCACTAAGCTACTCTGTTACACACTTATATCCTATTGTCAGTCAAGCTTGAAGGGCCCCAACCCTTTCATTGGTTGCTCTGTTCTCATACAGACTGGGAAAGATCTCCTCTGTACTTTTCCTGACCAAAAATGAATATCATCCTTTTCTTTGGAAAACACATAACAACAGCTTACATGATGTGATGTGAAAGAACTACTGAAAAAACTGAATTGACAATCTCTCTTCTGAACCCCTGTTGACTATTTCATTGAATTTCTTTGAAAATTTCCATCCAAATGTCAATTTGCAGTTACTATTTCTATGAAGTTTTTATTTTTTTAAATGAGTTGACTTTATCTGCTCTGCTAATTCATGATGATTCTCTGTGCGGTCCTCTGATTTCACTTCATATCTTTGCATCTCATCCTCAGTGTGTATCTGATCTCAAATGGGGCAGTCACGGGCAGGCAACCAACTGCAGAGAAGAGACTGACATATTTTCTTACTATAGGATCAGGAAAGGAACTGTGGTTGTGTGATGCAAGGTTTTAAGATAACCAAATTTAAYGCAAACTGAATGCATGGCTGCCTTTGTTTGCTATCTTTCATAAAGTCTCACTTCCTTGTTATATATCCCCTTCCAGTCAGCTGGAACAGTGGCTCTGGATAAACTCACAGTTTCTGAAGGATGATGGAACCTTTTGTTAAGGAATAATGCAGCAACGAAACACCACTATAAAACCAGAATAAAACTTCCGCATAAATGATATTGTTGACTGCTGAACCAACAGGCTTATACCAGGGATTTGTTCTCATTTGGTTCCTRGTCCTTTGATTTTCTCAAGGTTGGATATGATGTTCTAGAAATCTGTCACTGATTGTCTCTTTACGAAAATTGGAACTCAAAGATGAGGTAGCCGTGTGCGGACTGTAGGTTCAAACTCAGGTAGCAGTCTGCATAAGCTGAAGGTTCACTTGGTGATCCTACTGCATGACATTGATTTCGAGAGAAAAATCCTAATGCCACACTGTAGAATAGGGCTGAGGGCTTGGACGTGGCCAACACTGGCACTGCCATCCTCTCCTGAAGGTCACTGATGCAGATGTGACCTTCTGGGTTCAGCGTGCTCCAGGCACTGTGAAACAATCTATGCTGTCTATCAAAATCCTTCTTCTGGGGAATCAAACTGCTAAAGGACTGTTTGAAAGGGGAATGGCAGGTGGAGGCATCCTGGAATTTCTTCTGTCAACTGTTCTGCATGGATGAACCCACTCATTAGAGGTACTGACCAGGATGGCAACAGGCCATCCTGAAGCTCTGCGGATTTTTATTTTCTTCACTGCACAACCTGTGATTTGCTGGATCATTATTCAGCTTGGGTTTTGTTGCTAYGTAAAAACTAGAGAGACCCAGTATTGCTTGGTGAAGGGTGAATGCCAGGTTGTCTTTATTTCCTGCTTAGAGAATCTCTTAGTTCCTTGCTATATGCCCCCAGTGACAGACGAGCTGAAATATTCACAATTTATACCATATAGACAAGCTGTTATGAGCCAAAAAAAAGCTGATTCTTCACTGCATTAGTGCTGATTTTCAGTATAATTAATCCCTGTAGTCTAAATGGCATGGGACTGGATACTGTCCCTTCTTTTTCAGCTTACCAGCTACCCTTGCTGAAACAGCATGGTCCTATTTTAGCTGTCTTTTATTTTGCAATCCAATAAATTTAGAAGCTGGCATTCCACATATGCTGTGGTTCATCAGTCGTCTCTATAAATCTTGTTCTGAAGAATAATAAACACCACACTTCTCACTGTATGAACATGCAGTTATAAATAATACAAAGCCAGAGGACACTGATTCTGCAGATTGAAATTGTTTATTTTGCATGGGGCAAACTCACTTTATTCACTTTTAATTATTTTTGCAGGTATATAAAAACTTGCTCATCTCTTCACCCAGCTGCCTCACATATGCTAAACTTACTAGCTAGTAACTTAACTCCATGAGCTAATGAAGTAATATTTATATATTTAGCTAATTATAGCTACAGAAGAGGGAGGGAGGGGAGAGGGCAGCTACTTAAATGACAATCAGATGAATCAAAGCCTTCAAGGACAATGAAGAGGGGCAAAGCCTACAAATCAAAGARTGAGTGGAGCCCTGCATTTGCAAAATTTTCCCCTTTTCATAAATCAGAGAGCAACATAGCTAGTTTTCCACTTAAATAGGAAAGTGGCAAACCTCTAATTCTGAGAAATTCAGCTGGAAAATGCTTTTTTGAAACCTAGAATATTAATTTAACCCACAGGTATTATAAGTGCCAACACTGCTTTTTATTGAATTTGAGCTGAAAGATGACTTCTCAAAATGTAATTTTGTATGAAAGTGTCTTACTAACTTCAGCTAAGGATTTTAACTGTCAGGGTTAACTTAGCTAGCATTCAGAGAAACATGCTTAAAGCACAGACAATAAGAAATCCATCAGTTACAGCAGGGAAAGATTACTCATGCATGCTACAGAGTTGTTGGATCAGTTCAATGTCACGTTTGATGCAGGTGGCCTGCAGAAATAACTAGTATTTTTAATAATAAAAATAACTAATGTAAGTCAAATCTGGTTGGCTAAAGGCAGTCTCCTAAATCCACTCACACATTAAGAATCTGGAAAAAAAAAAAAAAAAAAAAGTGCCGTTATACTAAGGAAGGACAAATTGAACTGATGTCAATAGGAGGCACTCAGCACCTTCAGAAATCAAAGCACTTCAGTTTTGGTTGCTTAAGTACAAATTTGTGAACCTCAGCTGGGTTTCCATAACCTGACCAGGATGTACAGGAAGGCAAGCTAGGTTCCTAACACAGCCCATACACAGAGCCAGCAATCTCTGACCTGTGAAGGGCTTCATATATTGTGCCCTTCTGTTGCCACAACTGATTAGTCTTGTTTAAAAGGTGCAGTCCTTTGCTAAACTGTTGCATTTAAGGGCTCTATCTTGATAATAATTAATGGTTTTTTTGTGTCCATCCACCCAGGCACATGAGAACAAGCAGAGTCTGTAAAACATGAACTAACACTGCTGGAAACTGTGTAGTACACTAAAACCCTGCCATCTCCTCTCTGGAGCCCTGGTTCAGCAAGGTATTTATGCATACGAGTAGTTGCTGTGACAGTACAACTATTCACGGTCTGAATTTGGCATGTATTGAAAACTACCACTACCCATGCCCATCACACAACAAGGAAGCTTACTAAAAGATGATCGCAGCCCAGTTCAACCCAAGGACTGGAACTTTCTCTGCAGAACCTCACAGACGAGGGAATTTCTCCCACTGTGGGGAACCACCATATTCACCCACTATACCACCCAGTTGCTCGCCCCAGAGTGTGTACCCCCAGTAAGGACACTGGTCAAGCCCTGGCTACCCGAGCAGTCTTCAGTATTGTTTTACTCTATGGCAGAAAGAAAGAATATTTATTTCAGTTGACTCAAAATGAAGAAAAAAAAATTTCCCTGACAATAGAAAAGGCCCCTGCTAACCTCTCTTAAAAAAATGCATCAGTTTCTAAGCAAAATAATCTACATTCACTTTCTCTTCTTGGCTAGTAATACTTGCTGATTTTAGAATGAATGTGCATATTGTTTTGGTCAGGACAAAAAACTACCAGAAAATAACATCAATACCACTGCTCATCTAGCTGTCACTGCTTCCTTCAAATATATATTCAACAGCACTTTGAGAAATCCATACCCAGGAAGTACAGATACTCAAAAATGTCAGAGCATTCACAGATCACCATGCTGAACATGGAAAAAGATTCAAGAGGAATACAGTGCTAAACACAGCTTCCACTACCATGCCTGCTGCATCCCTAAGACTGTATGCAGAGTAACCTCAGTACCACTTTTCGAGATATAGCACTCTAGCTCTGATCCAATTGCTACTATCTTGCAAACTATTTGCAAAAGATTTTCCTCCTTTTGAATCAAAAAGCCAGGTCACCAGATGTGCAGGCAACTTAGGACCAAACTCTAGGTACAGATCAGAAATAGTACCTAAAGTCCAAAACTTAAAAGGGTCACTCTCAATGTTCTCATTTTGGCCTGTTTCAAAGTCATTTTACAAATGCTGAACAAAAGAAAATGCAAATATCTCAGCTAGAAATCAGGCTGACACAAGAGGCCAAGGAAGAACAATCTTAAAGGTTAGCATCCTGTTTTTCAATGCCAAGGCCCACTGGTGCTTCTCTCTAGCAAATACATCTGTTCCTAAACACTGTGCTGGAAAGCTTCATCACTCAAATTAATATATTCAGGGAAACGAAAGACAAAAAAAGAGGAAGACTCTTATAAGTCAAGAAAGGACATAGCATTGATTATCAGGATGTTGCAGCTTCTGGTCGCTAAGCTTTTACTCCACTAGTTGAGTTTCTGGATATTTTCTSCAGTGTGTGTGACTCAGCTTGCTATTCAGAAATTCTGGATGTACCTGTTTTTTTTCTCCTCTGGGGAAAGAGACAAATTAGGAAACCTTCTGAGGCCACAGAAAGTGGGATTTTCCCCCCCCCCCCCAACTATATTACTGACTCTATCCCCACTAAATGTTCTAGCTCCTGCTATTTATAAACCTGGTTGTTTCTAGCATAGCTTTAGCACTAGTTTCCTTGACAAATGCAGACTGGGAATTATTCTGAGAAGGGTGTTAGCAGAACCATCCAAGTGTGGCAAATACATTAAATAAAAGCTTTATTGACATAAATATACAAGATGGAAAGCTACAGTAGTACCTACCTCACCGACAGGTTAACAGCTCAGTGTTTAAAGGCAGAAAAACAAGAGTGGGTGAGAACAGCTGATAAGCTGTGAGATGCCACACTTGATGCCACACTTGAACCTTTCTGTAGAGTGGACCCACAGGTGTCCTACCTCCAGGCTGCACAAGGTGCTGCACTRCCTTTTGGAGAAACCGATTTCTCTTGACTCACAAAACAGGCAGCCTAGGAACTCAAGTCTCTTACCCTGAGCGCGTAATATTTTGAATCATTGAGGTACTTTATGTCCTATCTATAGCCTTACAGGTTTACAGGTCTCAGTAATAGAATCAAGCTACGACCTGAACTTATCCAGCTTAAATTCGGCCCCCATCTCTCCRGATTCCTCCTATGCTACTGCCTGCTTGGGTTTATGGCTTGGTTTCTGCAGTGCTGGCACTGGAGGAAAACTCTTCCTTCCTTGGTGCACAGCTTCTGTGCCAGTCTGTACTTCGGCTTAACATAAAGGCACAGGAATTAAGACTGGAAGTCAGAAATACAGGGGAGGAGGCTGGGCTGAATACCAACAAGGAACAAGCCTGGGCAGTAACCCTCAAAAAGTATGCCAGATGTGTAAACTTTGCTGATGGTCTTGGTCAATCCAGGCAAGAAGGAACCTAAGTACRTGCCATGATGTAGAAGAGACAAGCAAGGGCATTAAGACTTTGGCTCATATTCCTCCTTTTTTCTCTTCTTGGGGAACAAGTGTAATTAATTCCATCATTGATGGCACTTGAAAGGGCACGTGGGAGACCCAGGTTCAGATCCTTACTCTGGTGATTTGTTCTGTAGAAGCACAATTCCATGAAAGACTAGATACCTCAAAGCAGTCAGCAGGCTAGGGAGCTCATATGGGATACAGGAACTAGGCAGAACAAGGATTTGAATCTGTTTTCTGCACTGCTGATCCCAAATATGACTGGACTTAATTTATTTTAAAATCTCTAACAGTTCTACAGGAAAGGAAAAAAATTCTTGTCCAAGTCAGCTAAAAGCTAATACAGCCCTCATTCTTAAAATGCCTATCTGTGGGAAACATGGGAAACTGGTAGACTCCTACCAGCATCTTCCTTTGAAGCTTTACAGGTCAATAAAGTTCTATATTGCAGTCTCTGCTGGCCTTTATTGCTTCTGTGCACCTAAGGCCTGGAAAGCCATTTGTCACTGGGCTGAGAGCTGTAGGATCAAACATTCCCAAAATGGCACATGGCAAAATTTACAGGACTGCATGAAACATCTCAGAGAGATCCAAAAAATGATCCAAGTTTGGTGAGAAAGATAACATAACTTTGTGCAGATATTAGCATTAGTAGCAGCGGCAGAATGGAAAAAACCTCAAACAAACAAACAAACAAAAAAAAAACACAAAAAAACCCCCAAGCAAACCAAAGCAGCATATTTGGGAAAAAAAGGGAAAAAAAAAACCCAAAACACGAACACACTAAACCTTTTATTGACAGAGATGGCATTGATTCTGTAAAATTAATCTGTTGTTTTAACAGAGGAAAAACTGAATACCAAGGGAGAGACTGTAAACAGAATAAAATGAAGTGGCTGAGCTTGGAATTTCCCCACTAAACTTCTTTCCCAATAACAGCAGCAGAAAAAAATGCAGGTTTCCAGAGCACCAACCACATTGCTAATTAGCAGTATAATCTGTGCTGCCTTTAATGATGGCTTATTCTGCTCTGGCTGTCAGGAGAAGAAAACAGGAAGGGCATTTGGAAACCTTATGAAAAATAACCACAGTTTTAGGGTATTTGGGCTTGAAAAATGTATGGCTGTTGATGGATTAAAACATGCACACACAACTCCYGTAAACATTCAAAGAATAATAGATGGAAGGAAAAAGGGTAGTAAGAGAGTGAAAGATTTTGTTTATAGACTTGACTGGTTGACTAGGGTATAATTATGGGATCTGCTTCCAATCCATCCTATGTAAAATAATTGGTGTGTACGGGAGACGGATTTGCTCATAATAAATGGATCTCCTCATGATGAAGCAGAATGATATCGGTGTGAATGCACTGGAATGACAGCATAATTTAACAGGAGTGATGCTGGAGGGTGGATGTTATTAGCTTCAGCATTTCTGAAGGTATGTTACATTTGCAGGCACATCTTGCTTCTGCACAAAAGGTGCATAAGGTAAAAAGAAGCGGCAGCTTTATAGATCAGTAGTTTCAACAGAAATAATTAGATTGCACTCAACTTTCAGCTGCACTGCTGCGAAGCCATGCTAGGCGCTGCAGAAGRAAAGGTGGCCAATTGTGTTTCAGACAAAACTGTTCACATCTGTTTGGTGTGGAAGAGGTAAAGAGAAGAAGGAAAACCCTACGCCTTGACTGTTCTCCCAGAGCTGAGCCAACCAAGGCAAGCAAGAATAGAGGTCCGCCTACTGCTTGTGAGGGCCACAGAGGACATGGTGACAGATTTGGTTGTTCCTCTCTTCTTTCCTTTGARTTTCCTACATCCTCTACTCAAAAATAAATAAATGAATAAATAAAAGTTAGAGCAGTATCAGGGTTGTTCTACTTAGTGCCAGTGGCTATCAGACTCAGAGAGCTACTCTACTSCTTTCTAGAGTACCTCTGTAATTTGCAGCTGATGAGAACTGAGGACCTAGGTTCTGCTGCAGAAGAGGGACCAAAGTTAATTACAGACCCTGGGTAGCCATGGACCTAGTGGAGCTTTAAAATCCCCTTTGTACTTCTGAAAGGTTGAGGTGTGTTCAATGCACATGCTGCTATCAGCATTGACCTGCATTTATGAATAGTCTTTGATGAATTTGGTATTCCAATCAGAACTACAGCAGTTCATATCTGCTCTGAGTTAGCAGCAACCAAGCATGTTATCATTATATCTTGTCTATCTCCATATCACTGACCCTCTAGCAAAGGCCCTACCAATTGCCCTTGGGGACTAAGGGCACGCAGATGGTCCTTGCAGCTGAGGAGGGTGATAAATGGGCAAATCAGCATTCCAGTGCTGCTCTTACTACTTGACTTTCTCCTGCCAGAAGTGGGCAATGTTATTGAAATCAGAAACAGACTTAAATCTGGACATTCCAACTTAGTGGACCAAACCCTAATGTAAGAGTTATGACCCCTGGGTTGTATGGCCTCCTGGGTAGCCTTCTTTTTTGTGTACTGCTGTTTGATGGGGACCATCTTGAATAACTTTTTGGGGTGTTGTGAATAAAAAGGAATAGATATTGTCACTATTATATTCACTGATACCTTAGTAGATGCAGTACCACCAAGTGCTAAAGAAAATCCAGAAGTTAACTGTTCTGCAGTCTGTGATAAATAGTATTATTAGTACTACTAGTAACAATAGTGACAATTAGTTGCTGAGCAGAGAGTTGCAAAGAGTTACTTCAGGGGAAGATAATGTCATCTATACCTATATTCAGTGGAAAGAAATAACAGGGYGTCTCTATGGAAAAGCCATTCAAAAATATATACTGTGCAGAAGAAAATGTGGCGAATGATTTATGTAACCCACTAAAGATATAAAATGCATAGGTATAATTTTTTTTTTATTAAATACCTAACTCTCATTTTAATTTTGGAGGTCTTCATCTCCTACTTCCAATGCTAGGTTGACGAGTCCTCCAAAGTTGGCATAGGTCAAAGCTATAACTTACATTTTAGTTTTCTGCATTCTGAGATACTTGCTCCAATTTGAATTTATTAAGAATATTTAAAAGTGTATGTCAGAAGGGAAGGCCATAAAACACACTGCAACTAAGTCACAAGCCTTGCCAAAAGTTAAATAAAAACAGTCTCTTCCACCACCTTTGCATGGAAGAGGAGCCAAATCTATCTCTGGAGTAACTCCACCAAAGTCAATAGAGTGGCACAGGGAACACATTTGGCCAGTGCTACCTGGCATACAGCCTCCTAGGAAACATTGTGATTTATTAAAAGGTTGGCCACATAACTTGTCTTCAGCCTCTCAAATGTATCATATCTACTGTGCAGGATACATTTCTCTAGTACGCTATCCCACTCACACTAACAGAAAAACAGCAAGAAATGACTGACCGCAAAGCACTATCTACTGTAGGTAGTCTWAGTAAGATTACAGTCAGACGATTTGCCTTTTCCCTTGCATCCCACTGGTTCTATTTTCTTGCAGGGAAAAGTCAAAATTTACATTGTAATGGCTYACAGTTCCAGGTAAACTCTGGGCTCTGGTCAAAGAGCAGGAAGACATATGCAGATTGGCACATCACATAACAGCCCCAGCATTGGTCCATAGATTCCAGAACTGCTTATGTTATTGCTTCTGAAACAAGATAGCTTACAGTGTGCCATCTTAAGACAACAGAAAAATCAGTGCTTGTTTACTGCACTGACAAGTGAAGCAGTACTTGACGTGGCATTCAATTGCCAGTGTAGCAAAGGAGCTTTCCATGCCAACACTTTCTTTTTCAGAACTTTTTTCCTGCATTGCTAATTAAAACACCTCCTCCTTCCTGAAGGAGGACATCCAGGTCATTTCCTTCCTATTCATTTGTCTTGTCTTTACATGGGTGCTGCACTGTGACCTGCTAGCAAGGGTCCATGCCAGCTAAAGGTTCTCTGGAGTGGCCACAAGCCAGCATGCTCCACCTCATGCCCACTGGCATACACATAGCCATGGGCAGCCAAGCTGCATAAGCTGTTGTAACACATGCTCATAAGTRGCAGGCAAGTCTGTTTTTGAGGAAAGTCTCAGTCTTACTCACAACATGCTGAATATCCATTGAAAATCACCCTGGAGATCCCTCTCTTTAGCCACTCAGTGGGGACAATAAGATCTAGGAACAACCACTGAACACGCGAATCAGAAGGTGGCAGCATCTAGACTCAAATGGACAGGGGGTTTTGTGGGTTTTTTTTGTTTGTTTTGTTTTGTTTTTTAAAGCAGAGATCTTGTACCATGGTGCCTCTGCCTTCTGCTAGAAACCAGAGATCAGAGCAATGTAGTAAACTTATTACAGAGAATTGGCTTTTCCAAGCAGTAACAGCCTTAAAGAATGGCCTCAGGAACACAGTCCTGAGGAAACCATTTAGAAACAATTTGGTGCTGAAACCAAATCTAAACAGAAATTAAACAACAACAACAACAACAACGATGACAAAAAACACAAAGTCTGAGGAGGCTAATAGCATAACACAGAGGAGAAAGAGAGCTTAGAGCCCTTCAGAAAACCCAATATTCTTTTCTACTGCTGCTGACATAAATACTATAAGGAACAGGTGAATTAGCAAAGTGCTCTACAAACGCAAATCAAAGAAATGGTTCAGRAAAGGTTTGCAGTTGGGATAAGGCAGATTTTGCCCTGCAGCTGCTTATGAACATTATGCCCTACTTCTTAAATTGCCAACAAAAAATAAAAGCTTTAAATATGGTTCTCCTTTCCATTGCAGACTAGGCTTCCAAAACAGATAAACATCCAGGATACATGAGTAAACCCTTAGTTACTTGAAAATTGCACTTAGCTGTTTTTGACTCATATGAACGTGGGTGTGGGAGAGAAGGACATATGCTCTGAAAAGCCTTAAAAAGAATGAAATTTGAAGTTGCAAGCCTACATACTAGCCCTTACTGAGGAAGAGAGTAGCAAGTTCGATCTGAAGAAAATTACATAGGCACATAAAATTCAGAGGCTGTTGTAAGTTAAAACTGTAAAATCACATATTACAATATTTTTCTAAAAGTTGTTCTCTTCCTCTCCTCAACATCCCCTGTAGCTGATCTTGCAGAAGCCTGGAAAATTGAGAAGCAACTTTGCAAATGGTGTTTTCAGTGAAGATGCCTGCAGGTTCCTTCYGAAAAGCTGACTAAAAGGATGTTGTCATTGATATCCCTTCTTCCCCCCACATCTCTATTCCCAGAAAATAAAATGGAAAGAGTAATGAAAGAATGAAAACCTAGATCAACCCATAAATACAACAGGAAATGCAAAAAGAGATAGCAGTTGACTCTCCACTACTTCATAATCTATGTAGTAATTTAGATCTATGCAACATGATATAAAAATCCAGCTGTGCTCTTTCAATTACACTGTCATCAATAATAAAAATTCTGCATTCAGAATTTATCTCACAGTTTTGTTGCCGATACACGAAACAGCAGWGTACAGCCTGTTTTCCCTTTCTACCATGCATATATAATATGCAAAATCTGAAGTACAGGCTCAAAGAAGGGAGATATATCAGATAAAAAGTGCCTTGTTGCAATTTAAAAAAGTGGTTTAAGCTTGTTTCTTTTTTGTCTTTCTTGTCTTTTGATTATTTAGGGGAGCTAAAACAGTCACTGTAAGTACTGAAAGTAAAGAAAGTCCATGAGCATGCTTTACATACAAAAACAACCATGACAGTGGGAGGTATTGTTACTATTCCTGAAATTTTTTGATTAACCATGAGGCAGATCTCCCAGATACATATTATCAGAGTTCTGCAGAATAAATGCACAAACAACATAGCTCAAACAAAGGGCTAATGAGAATGCACCAGCAGGTGGGAATATGAGAAAAGACAACTGCCTGTAAATATGCCAAGGTACAGAGAACAACTTGGGAAAGAAATGAAGCTGCAGCATGACTCAGATRAAATTGGCTGGATATAGCAGATGCAGCCTAGGAAAGAAACACCTACTAGAAGCTACAGAGAGCTGTGTCATTTGCTCAGGCAGCTATATAGGTTGAGGAAACAGCAGGCATGTCAAGTGGTATTTCCCATGGAGCTGAGACCCAAGAGATGATGGCAGGATTATCTTCTGCTGATAAAGAGCAGGAGGATATGGGGGACCACAAATGGATGGGAGATCACCTATATCACCCTGTCCAGGTGTGTGTGTGTCCTGGACAGGCCCCAGGTGCTGAATGCCATCCCAGCAGATGAGCTACGCTGTTACTGGTACCATGCTTTGGTGTATTCTAAGTCATCTCCATGACTTGGAATTTTGCTGACATGGGTTTTGACTGAGGTATGACCATGGAAGACAGGTAGAAACCCAGCATTAACACAGGAGAGTTGATCACTTTCACCCCAGGCCCATCATATAAATGGTTCCAGGGGATGCCCTAGTACAGCAAATTATGTGCTGAGGAGAAAGGGGTGGCCTCACTGTGATACAGGACTTGGGCAGTCCATAAGGCTCCTGTGCAACCTTACAGTTTTCTCTCCAGCTTTGATTTGAGGGAGCAATGTCTTTCAGACATAAATGCTTCCCTCTGTCCACGGTTGAAGGAACTGCCTTGTTAATGTCATAACTTGGTTGCAAAAGCTCCCATAATACTACTTGATCATGGTAGGTCATTTGCTGTGGCATCTTGGCCAGATCCCAGTTCAGTGAAGTACTTTTTGCCCCTATCTATTCCCTTGGCAGCTGCAGGTTTCTGATGCACCCTTTACTGTCACCTGCATGCCACCAGCCAGCTGCTCTACTCTATGATAATAATCTTTCATTGGTGGGTAGAATGACCTCTAAAAGCCAGTTATTATTAATTACAACTGTTATTAGGCATCCCTCACCAAGACAGGGGCAGTAAATCACCTAATGATCATAAAAGGCTGAAGAGATATTTGCAGAGAAAGATGCAATAGACATGCAAGTATTGAACTGAAAACTGATATAATCATAAGGATATTTGTTTTGAAGGGAGACATTACTTCAAGTATTCTGAACAGTGGATTTCAAGAGAATTATCTCCTGACTGAATCATCCTGTAATATTCCACTTAGCTTATAATATTCAGTGTTACAAGAGCATCCAGAAATTTTCAATCAAGCAAGTTGTTTGGAAACCTACATACTAGCTGAAATGCTAAATATAAATATATTATAAACCAATGAATGGAAAGATGCTTTAAAAATCCATTTAATAGCTCTTTTCTGAGCATTATAAATATCCTGTGGTTCTCTATTGGGGGTTCAAAAAACAGCTGATCCATGATTCACAGAATTGTACCTTCAGTTACTCCTTGTAACCTTGTAAACAAACACTTTAAAAGAATTTACTGAAATTCCTGATTCTATCTCTTTTAAGATTAAGTACAAAAATTCTCTGCCTTAGATAACATTGTATGTTAAGCCAGAATATACGGRAAAGTGTGAGACTGCTTTTAAAAATGTCAGAGCTTCATCAGTCTTTGTCTTCTATGAAGATTCTGGAAGTTGTCATTGCCTGTTTGAAAGGAATACGCTAAAACCTTTCTTTTTTCTCTTACACTACTTCTGAGATATTTCTGAAAGAAGGTTTCCTCAATATAGCTTAATAACTAGAGAACAACTTATAYTAGTACAGAAAGTTCCAGATAATTTTGGAATTACAGATCATGCAGACAAGGCAGAATGCTCCCAGGGTAGTTTATTCTTTTAGATTTAGAAGTGCAATTTGAAGGCAACTTTTAAAAATACAAGTAGTAAGTAAAATAAGCAACCCAGATATCTATAAAGAACACAAGCCCTGGTACTATTCTCTGAAACTATCATTTTGGGGGCAAAAAAAGCCCAGGCTACGCCCTCTAAGCAAGTGTGCATTTATCTTGTACAGTTTTCAGAACAGTTTCTTCATACAGTTACTCCTATAACTTCCCATCCCCATTTGGCCTCTCACAAACACTTCAGGTAACTTTTATGGAAATAGTTTGGCCGAATCTTCAGGGCTACAGGAGCACGCCTTGGCCCGCAGTCAGACTGTGGGGACAGGCAATCCAGATTTCAACTATTTCTCCTCCTCCCCAAATCGGGGGGGGGGGGGGGGTGGATCCTTGACAGCACAGAGCAGACAGCAGTGAATTGGGAGTTGCACGTTCTAATGACGGAGAAAAGTTTTTCTCTCCATCCCTATTTTTCACTACTTACTGCTTTAACTCTCTTCATTAGGCAAGTGCTGCACTGTGGTATTTTAACCCACCACTAAGGCCTCAGACTGCACTGAGAGACACTCAGTACAAAGCTTGCCAACATAGAAATGGAAATGCAGGACACCTGCATTTTCATGTCACCTGTGTCATTGGGTTATTGTATGACCTTGGGCAAGTCGGTTCAACTCTCTGCATGTATAAAATTGAAGCTGAAGATAGTACATAACCATCTCACAGGGGTGCTGCAAAGACTGGTTAATTAATGAGCACATGTAAAGCATTTTGGGAACCTTGGATATAATCTGCTCTGCAACAGTAAGTTTGGGGAGTTTATTTTGCTTGCCAGACTATTTCAGTTTTAATCTTTTCCTCTCACCATTACCTGAAGCCATCCCTGAAACATGAGCACTGAGATAGGAGAAGGGTCAGTTTGGCAGTCCCCTCTAAAGACTTTGTAACGAGACACTACTTCTCTTCGCTCAAGCAGCAGCAATATACTGTACAACTCCATCATGCGCTTGAACCTTTGATGTTGTTTGCTTGKTTTTTTTTTTTAAATACATCAGGTTTTTATGAATGTAGAAAAACAAATGATGTATCAATCAATCAATAAATGATGTATAACTCTTCCAGTCAAGAAAATACTTTATGAGACCTAGACAGATACACTGGTACAGCTAAGGAAGATAAGAAGCATCTACAAAGATGGCATAAATAGGAACAACAACAGTACACCAACCTTGAATCTCTGTCCTTGTTACAGAGTGGCATACTGCATAACCGTTACAACAACCTCCTTCACAGGTAAGGAAGGAGACCTTTGAGTGAGATACATTGACCATGAACTCTCCGCAGACTATCAGTAAAAAGTTATTTAGCACAGATGTTGCTGTAATTGTGAGATACTGGGAAAATCAATGTTTAATGGCAAACTCCCAACTTCACCCTGGCAATGCTCTTCAGTTACTATCACCAGACTAGAATTTAAACATGTAGAATGAAATTGGCTGAGATAAATCCTCTAAAATTTTTATCATCACTCACAATACTCTATGTTTTTTGGAGCCCTGAATCATCTAGATATAGATACATTGTGATTCCTATACATGTGCTTCTAACCTTTGCCATCTACTGCCAGTTTAGGGTCCACGTTTTTGTGAAATGCTATGCATACATAAAACATTATTCTTGTGATAGGAGACATCCTTCTGTTGTGTTTGAACAGTATTATCACATACAAGCCACATACACATCACATACATGCCCCAAGTATCAAGTACATGGTGGATCAATATAAGGAATTATCCTAAATTCTGAGAATCTTAGACAGCCATGATTAATCAAACACATAATCATAACACTTCAGAGAAAGGTGACTACGGAAGTGAACACRGAGAAATAAGTGGTGCAAAATGTCGTAAAACATTGCCAGTGTAGCATTCTAGTCATACCAGCTCTGTGTAAAGAAGGATGCAGCTGTTGATGATGCAGGTTACTTACATACTTCATTCTTTGTTTCATTTAACAAAAGCATCCTAAATGCAAGCCAACAGAATTTGTATTTCATCTCTTGCCCTCATATGCTTTCTTGCTCTCATTCTCTCTCAAACAGTATATATATACACAGGAGATTTATACAGAAAATAGATTTTTATAAGCTTAGTGACATTCCTACATGACATACAAGAGTCTTACCAACAATTTGCAGATGTATACACCACACAGAGTGGTAAAATGTAATTTGTAGGGATGACTGACTGATCTGTTTCCATCTGGATATTCATCCCAGGATAAGCGTTCCATCTGCTGCAGATGCTAGCTACGGGGGTTTTGCAATATCAGAGTCTGAGGCAGGGAGGCATCTACAGTGTACCTAAAGGACTGGCTAAGAGAGAATTACAAGAGTAGTTTGGTGGCACAGAAGGGCTTTAAGTGGGTCAGTCACCCAGCTGCAGAACTGCGGGACATATTCCATCTGAATTAACAACACTTAAAACCTGCATAATCAGGGAGAACACTGAAAGGAGACGTCCTCTGCAAAGGTTTGCTTCTCTCTGCTGTTCACATCCAGCAGCACTTTTATTTAAAACAGAGGTAGCTGGATACTGATTTCTGTTACTTTATCCCCTTGCATTCCCTGCATGCAATTGTTTACGTGCATGACCTGTCTGCCTGCCCTTAGTTCTACTGAATCTCTCTCCTTTTGGCTTCCCTTGCCCACTGAATTAAAGAGCTAAAATGCTGACACTATGGACCTACATTCCTGTCTGCTGCCTCGAAGGCTTGTGGCTTGCCTTCTACAGCAGAGGTGGTCTCTGCTGTCAGGTACACGAGTGTATACTTAAAGTCATTATCTGAGGAGAAAAGACCGAACTAATATAGTGCCCCAAGTATCAAAGCAGCAGCTGCAGCACTGAACCACACAGCACCCCCATCTAGGGAGCAAAGCACAACACTTTTACAACCTAGGGCTTGAGTGCCTTCCAACAGGCGACAACGCAAAGTGACTCACGTCTGCCGCACGGTTTGCATTCGCTCTCGCACACCCACGCCCATGCACACACATACAAACTGTGCGACTTCGGAAAAAAATACGAACCTGTCAATGCAATATGTCTAAAACAAGAGGGAGAAAAAGAAGCTGGGCAGCTTCCGATCTATGACCAGAGTTTATGGATTAAGAAGAGAAGACACTGACTACATGTCTGTAATGAATTCTTAACCACATAACACATTTTGTGTTTTTTTTGTTTTTACAGAAGACACACATTGTTAAAGGTGAAGCAGAACTCCAGATTGTTTCTGACATGGGAGGAGTTACATTCTTCAACAGATACAGTCACTGGTATGAAAAGCAATAAAAAAARAGTATGCAAGGAAAAGATGTCTGTAATGCAGTGCTTTGCATATAGAATCTGTTCCCACAAATAGCGCCTTATTCCATCAGCTACCTCACTGGCTTTTTTGGAGTATTAAAGGAGTAAGATGTATTTCAATGGGAAGAGGGTCATCACAACTCAGCTGTGACAGCAGGGTGAAAGASTGATCAGGAAGTTGCTAATTGCTGACCACATCCCTTAGGGAATTACTCCTACTGTGAGCTATAATTTTCCTGCCCCATTTTGGGAACAGACTGATTAACCAGTTACCTTATACTTTTGATGCTATTTCAAAATCCATCTAATTTTACTGGATTTTCTTCTCTAACAAATAAACTGCTCACACTAAACAAAATCCCTGAAAGAAAAGATATGATTTTGCCCAGTAATTTTCCTTCATCAAAACTAGACCTCAGTGGGACAGATTCTCAGAAAGTTCTTTAAATGTTTTAGGGTGCCCTCGTTCAATAGGATTCAAAAGCGAGGGATAAAATTACTTCAAAATCAGTGAAAAAGAAGAAACACTCTGAGTCTTTTAGCTGCTCTCACACACTGTGCAGTACATTACCAGCTGCCAGGATCAAAGCTTAGCAGGTGTTCCTAAAGGGGCAAGCAACTACATAGCGTGACTGCTGATTACACCTTCCTCAGACTGCCTCCAAATGGGAACATTATTAAAACAGGATTATTCTAAGGCTGTGTTGTCAGTGTCTCCATCAGGAAGAGTTCGCACAGTGAAAGTTGTAGTTTAATGCATAAGGAAACCAGAGGCTGAGGTACACCAGATGTAGCTTCCATCCATGCCGTCAATGGGAAGAATTCAAGCCTGAACGTTTAGCTTAGAAATGCAGCTGCATATTACAGGATACCCRCAGGTATTTTGTATGATTTCCTTTCTTTCTGCAGTTGACTTGATGTCTAAATTAGACATGTGCTGCTCAGCAAGCATACTAATAGCAGCGGCCAAAGCAACATGTTTGGGGAGATCAGCACCGCTCTCCCTGGTCTTCCTACTGATGTCAACTGGATGTGTTATGTGAGCTCCAGCATAGCCTGCTGTGTAGCATAAGCAGCAATGTAACAGCATAAGCAAGTGAAGAAGCCGGCTTCAGCTGCGGCCTGACTGAAATACACTGAACACTGTTTGCCTGCATAAAATAAATAGGCTCCCATTTCTATTCCTGATGAATGTCTCAGTAAATCTCTCCTTGCTTTCAGGATAAGATTGAATCCTTGACAATAGGTGAATTTAAAATGTTCTTAGTTTCCCAGAGAAAAATCCTTAATTTAGGGTGTTTCTCTGTTTTCTGATTTGCTCATCCTTCTCAGATCTGCAAAAATGAAATACAACCCTTGCAAGAAAAAGAATAAAGAAAAAAAAAGAAAAAAGAAAAAAGAATTTCCCTACACCTAATTCACCTGGGAACATCACAGGGAATAATTGACTTTTACAAAATGTTTTGCTTCCCTTCTGTCCCATATGGAACTAAAAGGTTAAGGGGAAGAAAGTAAGAGGGAGAGAAAGAAAAAATCCTTATTTTTTTTTCCAAAATTCAGAAAGAATTCTGTCTGTGTTTGGAAGGGAGAAAAACCAGACATTTCAAATCCCATCAAATAAGATGATATGGGTATCTTAGTCAAGATAGTGGATAGGACTGTGATGGTGCCTTGTGTCCTATTCATTACACAGGATTTGGGGAAGTTGTTTCTGTCCACTGATTCTGAGCAAAAAGGTCACTCTCCCACAGGACTCCAAAATTTCCTCGAAGGTCTCCCCTCCCATCCAGGTCCAAGTTCTGATAAGGTTCAAATGTGCTTATCTTTCAAAATATGATAAGAATACATACCGAGATTCATATAATCACAGCATCTATCTGTGGAAAAGACATAACGGGCTGTCTGACATTTTCTTTCTCTACAGAAGTGTAATGCATGTTTACTACTTTTGGTCCTGCCTAGTTTTAAATACATCAACGGATGAAGTTCCTACCACTTCCCTTGAGACATTATTAGACTCATAAATCTCAATGTGAGGAAGTTTTTCCAAGATGTATTGCCTAAATTTCCACTTGACTTCATTCTATTACTCCCCCTTTTATTCTAATTCTCTTCTTCACGGGTACACTCCTCCAATGTCTGTAGACTTATTCATCCACAGGTCTGCCACTGCTTAAGCAAATTGCACCTACTTGCTTTACTTCTATTTTGTAAATCAATTCCTTCAGTCCCCTAACCCTTGTTTCTACTTTTTCAATATTTTTCTGATATTAGTGCATAATGAGGTTAAATGTCTTTCAGTCTGTAGCTCTTCTGAGCAAAATACTAGTCTCTACAATTACAGCAGAGGATGTTAAACTTTAACTTTTCTCCAAAAAATAAACAAAATAACTCATGTATTTTTCCTTTCTGTACTGATTTCATAATTATAATTAAACTTATTAGTACCTACAAATGTTAGTGAGAAGCCATATCAACTGCTTCTAATTTTTTTTTTATTTCTTCATTGCCCATTTACCAATGCAAATTATTTTACTAACTTTTGCACTGTGAGATGGGAAACATCTCACCACTAAGGTGACTGAGCTCAAATTGAGAGGTTCAGAATGTTGTTTCTATTGCTGCACACTTCTCTGATGTTCTCTACACTAAGGGGCAAAGCAACTGTTAAAATTTCATGCCTGCTCTGTGCATACTCCTGATAGGAGCAAGCCGTGCTTCTTGACCCGTAACTGACGTCGTTTCAAAACTACATCCCAAGCACCCACACAGATGCATTCACTTTGCTCTTTGATCTCAAAACAGAATATGTTCATTTTGAACTCAATGATTACTTTGCTCAAATCCCACAAGCTTTCTGTTTTATTGCTTACGTTTCTGAAACAGTGCTAGAAATCTCTTCCCACTGTTAACTTTGGTTGCAGCAACACAGTTCACTGTGCCAGGTGGGAGTGCAGATACTGTATGAAGCTTGAGRAAGCTCAAACACATGCAAAAGCCAGAATGAAGTTAAATGTATAAGGATGCTCCAGGAAAAAGATGACTTTGCAAATAAGCTACAGTACTTCTGGGTAAACCATAATGTCTTTGTTCATTTTCAACTACTATAAAATTCAATAAAGAAAATGGAAGCACCTGATTTAAATCAACTACACAACTTATATGGGAAAAATTATTAAAACTCCCCAGAATCTTGAATATTCAAAGAAAGAATGGAAAGTTCAGTCAACCGTTCATTTTATTCAAAGAATGGTCCAGAACCAAGTGCCAGGTTTCCTTATGAACATTCCTACAAAAGACATCCTGATGTCTTTGCCCTGCTTTTCTTATCACATAGCACTCTCTTAGAAAGGCCTATCAGATCTCCTCTTCCAAATCCAGTCGGAAGATAAAAAATCATTTCACAATCAGAGGCACTTGCCTCTTTCCCAAAGACAGAAGTCTGGGAACTAAATTGTATAATGAATAACCAGACACAATGCTGTAAAAAGGGACAGGAGAAAACAGTTCTTAAAGGAAAAACAAAATCAAAAGCAGCTTGCAGGATCTTTAACAGAACATGGTATTTCATTGTTAGGTCAAGCCCCATTAAGCTGTGCTATCATGGCACTTTATTTCATAAGATATCCTTGAAAACCCATATCATACAGCACTATTAATTAGTTACTTACCAATTCTTCCTTTTCTTTGAGACTACCCTGCAATCACTTAAGTTCACTCTCAGCCATAGATTCAGATAAAGTCTGAGACACAAACGCACTGTCTTAGCTAAAACCTGGAAGTGCATCTGAACATGTTCTATCCATACATCTGTTATTTCCAGCTTCCTGGTACTGAAATACAATTTGCTTTGACACAGTTAGGATTTCAGAAGACATGAGCCTGAGTTAGTTCAAACTCTGACAATATACATTTTAATCCTCCTCCAGACACGTTTCTTTAATGACCTTAGTGTTAGTGTCAAGAGATTAATCAGTCAATTATAAATAACTCCAGACTGTCCTTGAGAGCTTATGTTTTGTCAGAGRATCTAACTGTACTGGACAATTGAGAATTGTTTGGTTTTCACTCTGAGAGCCCCTGGAAAAAAAATTATTTTGGAGGGGAAAAAAGCCTAATCCCAAACATAACCAACTCTGTTCATTTTGTCACTTCAGCATTCATTTAACTTTTACCTCTGAGAGATATTTCCCATCTTCGTGTCCAAATGCAGAGATGGCTAATTCACTTTAGAAGAGCCTTTATTTATGACTCCCTGCCACTCTGCTTTAATTTCAAGGGGTGGGACTGCTAACGTTTTTTTTATAGGTTTCTTTTAATGGATTACAGGATGTTATTGTAAGGTCACTGACCACACTGGCAGGAGAGAAAAGACTGTGAATCTGTATTATTTTCAGGTCACTAACTGAGTGACCAGGAGAGGATAGGCTGTAACTGAGYAGTGCTGCCTTTCATTATTCTGCATAGTTCAGAGAGTGACCTTTCATTTTCACTTTCCTCCCCTACAGCTGCTCTAAGAGTCTTCTCTATTTTCAGTTCTTCTCCTTAGTAGTCATTTTTAGTTGTAAACTTCTCATTGCAGTGAGGAATCCTGTCAGGAGTCTGAAATGGTTTGTTCAGGGCTGATTTGGTCCCAAGCCTCTCCCCCAGTTTGGTTTTCAAACCCTTCTCTATAGCTGTCATGTATAATTTATACTGTAAGGCTGTAACAAACTGCAGTTTCAGCCTGTGGCAAACAGCCATACGGCTCAAGCTAACCCTGGGTGAACAACTATTGCTTATGCAGTTGCCTCAAAGTGCCGTCTTCAGTAACACATAAAAATACAGCCTATTTTTCAAATAATATGATTTTTCAGGGACACAACTGCTGTGAAGTTTGTTTTTWAATAAAAGTTGTGCCTATGACTGCTCTGCCTAAAATAGAGAATGACTTAGTAGCAGCAACATAAAATGCAATGGTCTGGGCTAGAAGACAGTGATCTGTAAGAGAAGATATCCTGCCTCTGGGCTTACAGAAGATACCCTACTTTTTATCCATCATTACAGTTCTGCAGAGCATCTGTCCTTTTGGTAGTATAGTCAGTCTACACATTGCAGGTTTTGTGAATTTTGTAACTACAATATCATCTGATAAATAACCGAGACAGAAAAAATAGGAAAGTTTAATGAAGGAATCAAAGCAAAATAAAGAAGGAGAGGAAGGCATCGGAAGCAGAGGAGAAGACAAGGATTGCTAGAAAAGGTCACTGGGAAAAGGGGGGGGAAAAGGAAGGGGGAAGGTAAAGGGGGAAAAAAATATTATCAACATTGTTTTCTCACATAACTCCTGTGTGGGAAGACAAACTACTGGTAGCAGGAGATGAAGTAAGATTACACTGAATGAATAAAGAGCAAAAATTCAAGTATTGTTGCAAGAAAATCTTGAAAGAATGCAATATGATTTCCAGTTCCTGATTCAAATAATTCTGAAACTTCATAATAGAAGAGAATATGCGGGACTATAATAGTTAATTTTGGCATTTTGAGAGGGAAAGAATATGAAGCCAAATATAACTAATATATACAAACAACTGAATACAGATATTTTGCACTTTCCCTATAAAACTTTGGATATTGTCAGAGAAAAGATAATGGATGAACTGGATCACAGGCCTAAGTCTTTTTTTTTTTTTTTAAGGAAATAAATGGATTGAGAGCTGTTGACTGGAACCCCCCTCCCCCCCCCGCAAAAAAAAAAAACAAAAAAAACAAGATCAAGGCTCCCAGAGTGAGCAACAGACTATTCTACACCCTCACCACTTCCTGCAGTTTACCATCCACCTTATCATCAGTCCTTTCAAGGACAAAAGTGAGGTTGCCCTGTGCACCACTTAGCAAGTTCCTGAAAACTTGGAAGCCTGTTCTTTTTAAAGTATAAAACCATTCTTGTTAACCTGTGCCTTCAGGGRGAGAAGGGTATTTGGTCTATATAGATGAGACGTGGAACACCAGGAGTTTTGGCTTTTGCTAGGTTTGAGATGTTAAGGACAGCTGAGAAAGATCAAGTGACAAGCGTAAGCAGTGAGATAAGGGTAGAGTTTACGGCAAAAGAAGAAACATCCGCAGGCCCAAGGCTTTTGAGTGAGAGGTAAAACAGGGTAATTTATCCAGGGCATGAGTCAATAGAGAATATGAGGACTCACACCACAAAGTTTTATTGTTACAAATCATTGATTGCTTACATACAAMGCTATTTACTTTAATTCCATATGTTCATTACCACATCTGTCATTGGTGAATTGGTTAATGTTTCAAAGATGCTCATATATTACATTATAGCCACTCCATTTCACACTAACAGCAATACTACATAATTCATCACTGTCACTTCAGGCAATGTTCTCTAGCTGTGTTGACCTGTAAAAAGAGAGGCAATAAAGACATAGAGGAGTGTGGCTCTTTGAAATCTAGGATGTCAAGCCCTGTGGCAACATGCTTTCAGTGCTGAATTTCTTTAGCAGACTCCAGTTCAAGATGATCCTTCAGTGAAAGGCAGCAGAATAGGAGAAGTTTCTAATCCCTGTTCTCAGTGATTAAAATCACCAGTCTGTTATGGGGATGGATAGGTAATTCCTAGACAGAGGACTCCACAGTTGTTGAAGACTTTTATGAATTCTGCGCAATTCAGAGACATGCGACCTTCTACATCCACCAGGTAGTGTCTGTTTTAATGGATGTACATACTTGCTGAGGCAAGCTGAAATTAGACAAGACTGAACATCTGACATCCATCTGTACATAGGATCTGACAGCCTTCAAGACAACCACATTTTCAAAACCAGCTAGTGGGATCCAAACCACTGTAATGTCAACTCAGTCACTACAGCAGATCAGTGTTATGCAGCAACTTCTTATTTCTACATCCATGTAAAGTCAGGCAGACTTTGCAGGAATCAGTGTAAATCCAGGAAAAGAAAATGAGAGGAAGAAATTGTAGGAAAGAAAATACTGTTGTGTTTTAACAGCAATACTCAGAATAAGATAAATCCTCAACTATGTGAAAGAGATGGGTAGAGAATTTGAGCCTATCCCCTTATTAATATGCTCTTTTACCAGACTGCTCTTTTCCTGCAGAAATAAGAGCCTACCTATTTCAAAGCTTGACGTCGCCACAAAGAAAGTTCACCAGAATACATTAAAGATGCTCTTTGGTCCCTTGCATGACAGTTGCTATTTATACTGAAGCAATAAGGAACCAATAATGTTGATAAAGAACAAATATATAGAACCTAACATAGACTCTCCCACATTTTGGATAACCAAATGAACCAAAATAACACCCATCAAGGCTTATAGGTATAAATGCAGACAGGAGATAATCCTTTTTGTCTTGAACCTTGACCATTAGGGGGGAAAAAAAAAAAAAAAAAAAAAAGGGAAAAACGAAACTTCTGATGAATCTAGCCATAGCAGCCCTACCAAGGGCTCACACTAAAAAAAGATTCATTCACTGTTGGAAGTCACAAAGCAAAATGCCAGCTAAGGAAATGTCTCCTGCTAATGTCCTGAATGCTAGAATGAAAGAATAGGATTGTGCACAGAACTTACAATTGCAGCCCAGGAAATGAAAATYGGTCAGGAAAGGCTGGGGCTGGAGAACAAACACGAACAGGATTTGCTCCCATAGCCTGACATCCAAAAAGGAGCATCAGTACCTCCTGGAATGACATGGAATGCTGGAAGATAAGTGGATGTTTCCAGGAACAACGGTTTGAGAATGTCTCCCTAGTAAAGGTAAATAATGCCGAGTGTTTGGAATTCAACATTGCAGCTGGATGGAGCCTGGTAATTTTCAAACAAGCTTGAATGACCTAATGACAAGCMATAATAACATGTCTGATTACCTCTGCCTTAACTTCAACATTTTTCAGTATTCAGTCAGTTAGAGAATCAGGATTGCAGAAAGAAAAATAAGGTTTCCATGGGAAGAGAAATATTATGAACCCTCACGCCTGTCAATTAGATACTCCAAAAATTGCATTAACTGCCAGGTCCTAAACCTTAAAAACCATCCCATTCCCTTGGGTGATATTCAATTTGTCAATTCTTCATGCTGGAAAGACTAAGCAGCTAATTTAGTTCCCATCAAGACTATTCCAATGCTGCACACCTGTCTGACAAAGACATCAGCCAGACTCTATAAATGGGGAAATAATTGTCCAGTCTTGGCTTTCCATCTGTATTTCTATTTAATCTCCAAGATGTAATATGTTCATGCCTTCTACCAAAACCATTGTCCATGCATTCATTTCTACCCAGACCTCATAAGAGTAATAATTAGGAATGACAACTAAGGGAAAGGATGTTATTTCCAATCCCATTTTGATACTTAAAAAAAAAATCAAGTGGATTTTTTTTTTTTAAGTTCCTTAAAACATAACTCTTGATTACAAAAAAAAAAAACAAATGTGTAATACAGAATTATTAAAATAAAAATGTATTGGATTTTTTGAAGATAAAATGGTGCTTCAGGCT
>NW_020448320.1:1109567-1160120 GCF_003343035.1 Apteryx rowi
AAAAAAAATTTTGATAAAAAAAAAAAAAACAAAAAACAAAAATCTATTCTTCTGGAACTAAACCCCTGCAGTTTCTGAACTATTTAGAAACACAACTTGCAAATATAAAAGTTGTGGATGCTTAAATTACCTACCATCATTAAACAATTTAACCTTTCATAGTAATTCAGCACATAACAAACAAAACGTTAAATGAAGGGGTTTAGGGGAGAATAAGCAGGTTGCTTTGCAACATGGTCACCTCCTTCCTAGCCACCTGGGAGAGCTGAATGCCTACARAGGAAGGCATGAAGCTGGGTACCAAGCTGGAATTCATACCCATGATCTTGGAGCCCTATAGGTCCCAGCTGAAGCCTCGGCTCTTTTCTAGTTATGGAAGACCTATCTGGAGAGAGGCTGTGGAGAAGGGCAGGAGGAGGGATTGATTCTGTCTGATTTGCAKAGGCTCTGACAGTAAGTAGACCACTGAATTGGAATAATTGGTCTTTCAGGGTTGATGAGGACAGGACTAGGGACCAGGACCAGAATGGTCTGTAGATGGCTCAGAGTCTCTGTGTGCAGACTTTGTGGCCTGAATCAGCACCCTCTCTGCTGAGATGGAGCCATATCTTATCTAGGAGATTCTGGACATCATTTCTGTGTAAAAGAGGAAGCAAAAAAACTATTCCATGCCTCTCCCCTTTTCCTCTCTCCACACTAGACATAACTAGAAACAAGTGGAGGGAAAAAGCAGTACGCAAAGTAAGGTTGCCTTTCACTGAGGCAGTGGGGAAGCTTTCCCAGTGCTTCTCTCCAGACTTTTCCTCCTCTAAACCCCCTCTGCTGCAAGCACTCTGCAGACAGTGCAGACACTGTTGGTTATGTAGCTATTCACTTAGCTTGCAAAAAAAAGTCACAGCCCAGGACTGTGTTTTTCCTTTCCCCAGCACGATACACAAGTCTCATAGTGCTGAAAGAAAGCCCCTCTAAAACTCAAAGGGACACAGGAGTCTGATCAAGTAAAAACTGACTATAGACACAGTCCCAAATTGGTACCCTAAAAACTTAGAAAATTCTTTAATAAACAGATTTAGTAAAAGAAATGAAAGTTTTCTTTCCCTTCCCTCTTTTCCACAAGAGTTTGTTTTCCTTTTCATAAAAATAATCTCAATGGGGAGAAAAAAAAGTGTATTGTGGACAAAGTTCCCTAATAGCAAAAGTAGTTTGATTCATGTTTTTTTCTGATGCTCAAATTCTATTCCTTCTCCTGCCCTCATATCCAGTCACTGTGGCAACAAAAGTATTGAAAAATCTTCTGCCCATTTGATAAYCATTTAATCATTTAACAACAAAATATATTGGGGAAAAAGAGAGTGGAATAGGGAGAAATACCAAAAGGAAAATAAAATCTAGTATAAAAATAAAGAAAAAAAAAAGGACCAGCAGAAATGAGTAATTGCCTACAGGACCTCTGTGTCCTCACTGCTAGTAGGTTTAAGCCTCTCCTTGTGCTCCCTCAGACACTACGTACTTTCCAGGGGAAGCTGCATGCTTTCTCAAGTGTCCTTCAAGCAACTGAAAAAAATCCAGAGGAAAAAATTCAGAGGATCTATGTTAAAAATTCAGAATATTACCAAAGAACTAAGGATGTTAGAACTAAGAACTAAGCAATAAAAGCCAAATTCTGGAGTTTATCACACATCTTCCTTCGTGTTAACAGAGGAGGACTGAGTATCTGAATAGGAAATCTCTGAAACACTCAACGTAATCCACTGAGAGGATGCCCTGGCAAAAATGGCATCTCTGTCACCTTTAAGCAGCAGGAGTTATGCTCCCGTGACAGTCATAGCAACTCTGTTGAGCAGTAGATGGTCTGGACCAGGGTACATTCCCTCTCTCAGAAGGATAATGCCACCCCAGATGACTTCCTACCAGTGTTCTGACTCACCTACCAGGCAGATTAAAAAATGTTTCCTGTAAAAAAAGTTGCCCTAGATGTCCATATAAGATCAAGCTCAGTTCAGTTCTTAACACAGTGGAAGTTCCCTCTCTGTCCCTACTAAATCTGCACCTGGGACAGAACTGCAGGATGGATGAGACGCGGAAGCAGGGACATCAACAGAAGTTCTAAACAACTAGACAGGTGCACATGCAATGTCAACAGCTTCCCCGTTCTTCTGTTGCAGTGGTCAAGCAACTACAGGACAATGTTGGATCTCATCTTTAGCAAGCCCTCAATATCTAAACCCACTGCTGCTCTTGAATTTTATCCATACCTCAGCTATGAGTAAAATGAAAACTTCAGTTTTTGGTTTCAACAGCCTCATAATACTCCCCTCCAAAAATCTCCTCCAAAAAACCCCCAACAAACATACATGAAAGATTCAGTTCATTTATCAGAACAAYCAGGTCAACTTATTAACTATCTATATAGATATTGATATAGAAGATACTAAAGTAGTAAATTATTTGACTTATACTTTCCCCTTCTATTGACATGGAAAACTGCATCTATCCTGACAATGTTTCGTTAAGCAGTAGTTTATCTGTTCAAGTTTGCTTACTGGGGATGGAAATTGTTTTTAAACCTTGATGTTAGAACTCAATAGTTCCTATGTCACCAGTAGTCCATTTGATTTCAGAAACTGCAAGTGAGCAAATGCTCTTCACATACCCTTGGCAAAATTTTGCATCCCAGAGAAGGTGGTGGAGAGAGGGAAGACATTTGTGTGACAACCTCGTTACTCATGCTTGCCAGAGGAGAGCAGCTTTGCTCTTCAATAGGTATTATTGCAAATACTTTACAAAAAATATCATGTGTATGCCCCTAACAGGGCAAGACAGAATTTTTACAAGGTGTTGAACTGAGAAGCTCTACTATTTTTTAAATAATTGCTTTTTCTCACTTAAGATTGTTCACGAGAATAATGTATCTTCAGGGTTTTAAAATTATTTGTAATAATTTCTCTGAGCTGCCACATCACTGGTGCATCTCAGTATTCACTACAATTGTCCAAGCAAGCCTAATAGGTAAGAGAAGTTATATTATTCCTATTGCAAAGAAAGAGAATTGCACGCTATAAATTTCTCCTTCAAAAAAAACAAACCAAAAAACCCCCCAAAAAAACCCATAGAAACAAAAAACACGTACAAAGGTCACTTGTATTACTAGGATATAAGCATGAATCTTGGTTCCTTTTTGCAGTGCTTTGATCACAAACCTCCCATTTCTTGTATAATGGAGGGATAGGGAGCACWTATCATCCTAATAGTTTATCCCAAAAGGGTCTTTTTCATTTATGCTTTCTATTTAATTTAGGAAAGTTTGAACATGGAATCATACCCATTGACAAGGCCCATTGCCCAGCAAACTAAAACACTAAACAGGGAAACTGCAGAAATAGTGATCTTTGGATTTGACCCCAGCCTCAACCAGGAAAGACTTCTATTTTTGTAGTTGCCTTTACATTTGCCTTGCTTCACACTCACTGTTATGCCTTTCTGCAACCCCAGAAGGCCTCAAATCCAAGTTCTTGTCACAGGTGTTGAGAGCACAGTGGCAGATATAGATCAGTGGGAATTTTAGGCCTGATTTGTAGTGCTTACTCACTCACATTTATGTAATATTGTTATCTGTAAGGTCTACTAGCACTGTTTTCTTAAGTACCTATTCTTGACCTGAAGCATGACCTTCCAGAGCTACAGAACCTGCTCAGAAGACGAGCCATGTTGCACCAAAAATAGAAATCACTGTTCGAGTAATTTTCTCCTGTAAGTCCCCATATTTGTCACACTCCCAAACCTCACAGAAGAATTTCAGCTGGAATTTGTCCCGTTTTTTTTCCAAAAGCCCAGGAAACAGTCACCAGAACACTAATATTTAGCTTTCTGCAAGTCTGGATTGAGATCTAGTTGGTAACTTCCCAAGGTAGACACACTAAACTGCTATTTGAGGTTTAGAAATTCTTATTAATGCATTTCCTAATGGTGGCTAACCAAACGACGACAGACAAGGCAGGAGAGATCAGGCTGTGTTCTGAAATTTTCATGCTACCATTGCAGTACTGCAATTCAGTCTTAGGTCACCAACACCAGTAAGAGAATGCATGCATGAAATGAGGTGCAATTTGTACAAATCAATGCCTCATAACCAAATCATAACATTATACTCTCTGTGGATGCCTGTGCTGCAGTGCAGTGCAGAAATACACCATTCGGCCTTAAGTTAACTCACTTAACTTTTTATCAGGATACATTATCCCATGCTGAACTCCATGCTATGGGGGTCTAAATTGCTACCGATACTTGAACTAAATTGTTTAAAGTAATTTCACGTATTTCTGTATTGCATTACATTTTGATGTATAAATATTCTCCTACCTTACCTTATATTACACACACGAAGGTATCTATTTAGTCAGTAAAAATCTTTGCTCAAAAATTTTTAATACTGTTACTTTTTATCTTTCATTCTTCACTCTGGATTTTCTAAAAATTGTTCCCACCACTCTTTGCTAGTTTTTTCCATTCATTCTCTGCTGGCAGAAATATATGAGAAAGGAGGGGCAGGTTACAAAAAGGAAGATATATTCTTGTTGCCAACAAGTATTAAAAACTGAGCGTGCCTCCCCCCAAATATATCATATGGCCAAAGAAGAATAAAGCTTGCTTTTTTTATTTTTCTTTTGGGCTTTGCACCATTAAAATACACCTAGGTTGGAGTTTTAAGCTTTTCTCTCCATAATCCCAGGCCTAAGAAACTTACTAAAAAGTATGTTTTCTTACCTATTCACTTGAGTCCAGAAACCAGGGCTTTCAACAGACCACCAAATCACACAACACTTGTGCTCATGCTGCAATTAAAAAGGCRTCAGTAGTAATGTTCCACACCTGGTTCTGTAGCCTGGAGGAAGAGGGCAGTATAATGGAAAGCAGAGAATATGAGGCACATGATTAAAACCAGCCACCTAAGTCTTTCAACCTGTTCCTGTTTCTTTCTTCCTTTCAACTGTGTTACGGAGCAGACAGAGCATGAAAATGAAGGATAGGCAAGAGGAAACCACCAAAGAGCAGAAGGCAAAGTATCCAACTTTGGATGTGGAACAATACACCAAAAAAATCTCCAAGCCAAAGACATCAATACACCTTCTTATGAACTCTGTCTCTCTGTGCAACAAGCATTCTCTAATGACCATTGCTAGGCACAGGATATTGAGCTATTCAAACCTTTCACCTCACCTAACATAGCATCATATACAATCTTTGAAAGTCAATGTGAACTCTAGATTACCATTACTGTGATTTTACTATGCATGTGTCATGATCACATTGGGCAAAGTACCACAAAAAAACAGGAAGAAAAAGATGATTTCTGCTTCAAAGAACCGCAATGTCTAGTTAGCATCTGGCTCTATTTTTATTTTGTTAACTTAAAGAAAAGTTGGTGAAAAAAAACCCTTCTTTCTATCATAGGCAAATGTCATCTCCARTGTACTGAAAGGGAAATTCTACAAATTAAATGTAGACAGAAGAGGATAGTAACCCTTCCCCCTTCTCTATAGACATAAATTGCAGCTTGTGTTTAGTTCTCCAAAGGTAGGACTCATTATTAAATCCTGCTGGGAGAGGGGTGATACATCATTTCTTATAGAGATGGACTTTCTAAGAGGCAGAAAGAGCTAAAAAAAAAAGTTTGGCTTTATGTCCAATAGGCTTATTATTCTGTGAAAAGTTCATCGTATCCAATACTACACYTACATGTTTATTTCCTGTTCTCTCAGACATCTTGATTTAAGTCCTCACAAATCCAGGAGTTTAACAGTTAGCACACTGAAGCATCTTTATTATTGAAGAGTAGCTGACTGTCTTGTAACACAGCTGCTTACTGCTCCAGTGGGATGAAGCAAAATAATTAAGAGCAAAGGTGTCTGACATTTAACTAGTGTTATACTTAAATAACTTGCTATTGCTATTTTGTAATAAGACTATTGCCTACTAAAATAAAAGAACTCCTTTCAAGTCACTACTATTATTCCTATTTATAATTAAAAATGACTCTTCAACATTAAACACTACCTTTATTTCAGAAGGATCCCAAAATGCCATAAAAATTAGTTGCAGAGCACTTACATTTAATTTAACCCACCCAGAAATGCAGCCACTGCTTTTGAGTGAGATTTGTTCCTTAATAGATCAGACTACGGAAAAGGTAGCTGGAGATAAAGTATGAGGAGCTTATCCGTTTGAAACTACAAGAGGAATTTATTTGTGGAAAAAACTCATTCTCTAAGCTTGAGACTGTCAACAACACTGGACCTAAAATCCTTAAGCAAATTAAAAACTACAGTGTTTCATTTTGTTGATAGTAGTGTAATTAATCATTTGCTATTTATATAATATTACATTAATTACATATCAAGTTGGATCACACAAGGGGGGAACAGAGCTCTAGTATTTATACCTGTCTCTTCCTTTATCAAAGGAAATTTTATTTAAAACCAGCTGTAACAAAATTCATAGTATTTGATCTCTTACCAGATAAGAGGAATAATAAAGGGACTTAACAACTGTATATGTTAATATGTCAGAGACATTTAAAATAAAAGATGAAGGTGAAAAATGCACTGTCTTCTCATTTCTTTTCACCTAGACAAATTTGCAGTAGAGAAAAGTTTTCCGGTTTTATGGATCATGTCCGTGACAGATGAAATGTCTGTGCAGCACATAATTTATTTTTCTGGCAGAAATAATGTTCTACCAGTTGTGCCAGGAGATGGCAAGTTTTATGTGCTTATTTCAGTTGAAAACATCTGCACTAGATAATGTAAGCCGCTGGGTCACATGTTAAATAACACTATTATATGTGACTGCATATAATGGCTGTTTTGCATCTTCTTTGTAATGTGTTTGTAACTAAGCAGAATTGTATTGGATCATTAATTGAAGTTGCTGTAACATTAACCCTTAATGCATTTATACTTCTCAGATTTTCAATTAATTAAGGGCTGATTCAGTGAAGTATTTGAATATGAGCCATACTCACAAAAATAATTTAGGTACCTATATTACAACTAAAGTACAAAAGGCATTTTCAAAGCTGCTGCTTGCCACCTAAAATCTCAGATGCCCACACTTTTTATGCAAGAATTTCCAAAGCAGCCTGTTTTCTGTTTCTGAGTACATCAGTGCTAAATGTCTCAGAGCCAAAAACTGTGCACACCGTCTTTGATAATTTCAAAACAGGCCTACTAGATCATCCACCAATTTCTATCAGAGTCTACAAAGAGACTACCTAGTAGTAGCACTACCACTTCTTATCTGTAAACTAGTCATTTTGGGCTCACCCAAGATGTTGAAGATCAGTGTCCAAGTACTTCATTTTCCTGGAAGATGTAGGTCTGAAATCCCTTGGATAAAAGAATGCATCGATTTTATTTTCCTTGTCTTGCAATTAGTGCTCTATCTACAAAGCTATTGAACAAACAGGGACTGGGGTGGGTGCTTCTTTTCTTCAGTTGTCTTTTGGAAGAAAGCAGAATCTTTCCTTGATTTTTGAAAAAAATGTGCTTCAATGCACATCACCTGAAGAAGATTGGTTCTAATTCTAAATCACAGAGAAAGGATCTCCCTGGGAATGCAGTTAAGACTGTAAGCCTGAGAATGAAGTGGAGGAAGAGGATTTAATCTATATACCCAAGTCCACTTTTTATATTTGTTATTCAAGGGGCTCCCTCTTTAATATCCCACTGCTTATAAACCCTGTTTGGAGGATGTCTAACTCCTTGAGCTGCAAAAGCAGCCTAGAAGCTGGATGCAGTCTGCTAGAGTGGCAAAACATTGATATAGCAGAAGCCTGCTCCCACCAGTGTCGGTGTGACTGCTTGCACATTTCCAGTTAGGCGCGTGCTCAAGCACCTTTGTGGTACCTAAAGTGACTGAATTTATCCAGCCAGGTTCTTCAAAAATTACCTTAAAATCTTACATGCCTGAAAACTGCTGTATTTGGTCTTGACCATGAACTAGGACACAGTGGAATTGTAATGAAAAATTAGCATGCGCCCCATCTCATTAAGACTCCCTGTATTTGAGAAAGCTAGAGAAGGCAAGCATAGAGAGGGAGAGAATGTTTTGTATCCCTTTTGTCCTAAGAGTCTAAAAGTTCCCTTTTAGACTTCTTAACTTTCTAGTTATACTAACCGGTGGTTTATTGAAACTGAATCTCTCTGGCTTCCCGATTCTCCCTCACTTAGGAGGTAAATCTAGAGCTGTTCTTCTGGTTAGGAGTTACGTCAGCATAAGACTGGTGTGTTCAGCCCTGTTCCCAAATTTGTACAACTCTGGAATCCTGCACATTCCATCACATCATGACAGATTAATGGGCTGAGAAAAAATAAAAAACATCTTAGAAAGCAGTGGAACTTCTATAAGCAATTGAGTACAACTTGTGGGAGCAGGTTTCCAAAAGATGGATGCAATCTTATTTAACCCACACTGTTAACCAGGACTCCTCTCACCATGATATATGTACTGCTCATTTTCTTCTGCTAAATTAAGGCATTGATGATCTGGTCCTCAGTGATTTACTCTCCTGGAAGTCTATATTGAAGCTGATAATGGCTAATGGTTGAAGTTCTTTCAGATAGCCAAACCCAGCTTCTCTTCAGGACTGCTAAGAGGAGATAAAACGGATTGTCTTATGCTCCATCAGTCCAGGTTGTTTCTATTCTAATAATTATACAATAGAAATGAAAGGTGCAGAACAATGAAACAAGGCATATTATTGTACCAGTAGGTCCATTTTAGAACAATTCACAGGCATGACTAGAACAGCTTGTGGCTCTGATATCCACTAAATGCACTGGTAGACTGTTCCAATAGTTTCAGCTCAGTTTCCCTACTTTGGTCAGAACTGCAGAACTGACACATTTATGTGTGTTATTTGTTTTCAGGATTTAATCTCATTTGTTTAACAGCGTTATAATTTCCACTGGCAAGACTTCATTCATTTATTTTGACACTCATATGGACTACCATTGTAATTGTTTCACTATCTCAATATCCATCATAATGGGATCTCAGCAGGGTTTTCTCTTGGTAATCTCACTTTTTAATTAGGGGTATCACATCCAGCCTTCTAATCAAGCTGGCATATACTAAGCGGTTGCATATAAAGCATTTTATGTGCATTCCCAGGCTAGCAACTTGTGAAGCCCAGATCCAAGAAGTACTCAAAAGTATTTGCAATCAATGAACTACTGCTAGTAGCTTTATGGTGACTACTTGATATGGTTATCTCATCCTACACCAAAAGCAACTCTTTGTTTCTAAGTGGTGAAAAAGCTTTTGTTTAGAATCACTCACAGCATTGAGCATTGTCTCCTCCACTCCTTCCAAGTCATTTTGTGTTAAATAGGATTCGCTTTATATTCAATGCGATACTATGTAACCCAATGAAGCACAGCATAACCTGTCATGGCCTAACATAATGGGATAGGAAATACTGGAAACAATTTTCAATAATTCATTGTCTACCTGCTAATGATTGAGATAGATCCTAATTCCAAATTAAGCTTGGGCAAYGCATAGAAATAATTTTGGCTTCACCAGGATAGCCCTTCCCAAAAGAGATAGCCTGCTGTGAGATCCCTACACTATTTCTGAATCATCTGTTGCTGGCTTAATTTTTCTTAATGCATTCCTTATAGTGAAAGAATGCAAATGCATTTTTTTTTAATTTCTTCTGCTCCCTTCCTTCTTATCTGTTGATCCAATAATAAATACAAGAGGCCTGTAAATAGGGCAGTAAAAAGATGTTCTGTATTAATAGAACTTAGGAATGAGTTTTCCTGTAGTATCGGCACACTTTCTGAAATGAACCAAAAATCCAGAAAACTGCAGGCCATGCCCAGAGACAGCTAAATGATACTGATTTATCAAGTACTATTACACAGAAGGAGAGGTCTCTCTGATAATGGTTAGGAGAGGTTCCTAGTGTATTTAACACAGCTGCCTTCTAAATTCTGAAATGCCAAAGAATAACTATAGATGAGAAAAAGGTTGGTATCTGTCTCTCAGAGGGACAAACAAGCTGTCATAACAAACCACAAAGTCAGCAAAGATGTTGTCTAAACTACCACAGACTACACTATGACAAAGAAAGGACAACACAATTTCTTGGGAATCAAATGCCGTTCTACTAACAAAATTTTGGCACTGAAGAGCATGGGATATAGACCTCTTACCCTATCATGCTGATTTAAGGGGAATGAATTTTGCCACCTAATTAAGAAGAATACAGATAATACAAAAAGACAGAAGCAAGGTTAAAGTTGACATTGGAGAGCTGTAATYTGCAACAAAAATCTGGAAATCAAGAGCCTGCTGACAAGGCATCCACTGAAATGAATGAGGTGACAAATACAGGCGCAGTCAAGAGGGTGCCTATACATTCAGATAGTGTTATGTTCTACTATTTTACTCAAACAAGTTTCTAGGGTTATGAGCACAGTTTTCCACAATAAATCTGTTTTGTTGATTCATCAAAATTGAAACCGTTTGCAGGCAAAGGATCTGCTTCTGCAAGCTCCCCCATTTATAACTCATAAAAGTTTTTAAAAATTATTTTTACCGTTGAGGTATTCTAGTTCAAACAAACTTTTTTGAAACACTGTAACACTTGGAAATTTAGGCTGAAAAGTACACAGCACTCTGAATTGCTATGAAATCAATGACAAAATTCATTTGACCCCATCCTTTCCTCTCCAACCTAGGTCATTAGTCTGGAAATATTTTTGAGACCTTCAACATTACAACCYTGTTAAGAATAGGAAACTAGTCTGAAACCTTGTGAGACAGGAAGTCCTACTTTCAATTCATTTTACCAGGGATCTTTTTCTGTCTTCTTCTAGTTGCCAGACATGTCTGTCTTTACACACTGTTGTTTTCCTTTGCAGCCTGTGAATGCGAAGTTTGCCCACATTGAACATCTACAGGAAGCAGCTCTGTGAGAATGGGTTTTGAAACAGGACTGCTTGATTAGAGCTGCTCTTACCATTTCAGAACAGAATAGAAATTCATTTTCTTGCGCAGGTTTAGGGGTTCTTTTTTTGTTGCTTTTAAGGAAAAAAACAAGCTCAAACAGGTCAAGCATAGAGCCAAAGCCTTTCAAGACTTTTTGTGAAAAAGATGAAGTAAAGGGAGAAAATGTTCTTGCCCAGGAGTAGCAAATAGGTCAGTGGCTCGGGGGCGGGCTCAGAGAAGGAACAGATCCTGCTCTTTCTTGCTGCATTGAACCTCTCTTGCAATATTTTGGTTCAAGCCAATGAGATCTGTGGAAGTTTTTTTAAAAATAAGCATGGAATCAATGAAAACAGGTCTGGAAAGGACCTAAGAAGGTTTGGTCAACCCCTGTAATGCAGCCAGGACACACTACACCTGCCCAGTCCTCATGGCAGCCCGTTCTCAACCTGCAGCAATCCCACAGCCTGTCTAGACTTAACAACCCATTTCCCTCAGTCTTTTCTGATTAGTGTTTTCTCTTCACCTCCCTCTATTTTCTCTTCTCCTAATCCCAATCCCTGCTTGAACTGCAGTATCCAGAATTAGACTGAATATTTTAGCTATAGCCTCACCACTTTTGAAGAGAATGGGAGAATTACATCATGTGCCTTACAAATGCTAGTCTTGTTTACATACCCAATATGGTATTTGTCTTTTTTCACAATAGCATGAAATTGTTGATAGATATTCATTGTTTGATTAACTATAGCCCTCTATCTCCTTCTTCTCGTAACAGGGTAGTGATAGCTAGGGCAACTAAGAGATAGAATTATACCCCAAAAAACTTTCATTGATGATGCCTGTGAGAAAAAAGGGGGGGGGGTGGCGGGGGAAGGATTAACTTTAAGGTCTCTGGTATAACAGCAATACTGTGTTCTCTTGAAATGAACAAGTGAGCTACAAAGTCCCTGAGTTGCATTAAAATTGAAAACCCCAAGACATCRTTTTTAGAAAATCACTTTTCAGAGAATAACTGTGAAGCAAGAAATTTATAGGTCTAGTAATTTTGCCCTTGATAATGTAATTGCCATTACTATTCAGATTCCTAGAGGGTCTGATTTTAGAGAGGTGTTGAGCAGCTGCATTTTCTATTGATTTCTGATGGAACTGAAAATGATCAGGACTTTGGAAAAATCCATACCCACTGTGATCCAATCCTTACGAAGAAATACTACCCTATTTTGTATTACTTTAAAGTTATTTATTTCCCTCAATAAGTATTTCCAATACTATTCTCYAATAAATAATAAATCATACAAAGAACATCCCTCAAAACATCAGATATCTAACAAACACTTTGCATGTCTAGAAAGTTCTCAGGTTTTTTGGAGAGTTGTTTTCATTATCAACCAGTCAAAAGATTTGTTCTYGGACACAGGCTATCTGTGAGCCCCGTGAATGTGTGTATGTATCTTGGCAGACATTGGCAGATGCAGCATGCAGCCTAATGAACCTGTAACAGGACTCAAGGTTTATAAAAATAACCTGGTCAGAGCTCAGCAGGCCATCTGTTGCACTGAAGCAGACTCCATATGCAACAAGTTTTGGACGCTACAACTATATATAAAGTCTTAAATGGGCTTTTTTGTTTGTTTCAGKTTTTTTTTTCTTTTTAATTAGTTTCAGCATTTGAAATGAGGTAACAAGAAACAATCCCAACATTTTCTCCTCTGTGCAGATTAATTTCCAAGTTATTTGAGGACATAAAGCTTGGGCCTAAARGGCTGCTGCTTTTACTTTGCATTTGAAGGGGTGGGCTGAGAACAGGGAGGTGGAGCTCTGATGGAGGGGGATAAAACATGCCCGACTTCTGCATGGGCAAAAGTGCCATGGTGCTGTTAACTGGAAAGTATGCAAGTAAAGCAGAAATGAAAGCAACAGGACATCATTTGAATAATGCACATCTTGAATGAATAATTAGGCATAAAACAACAGGCAAAAGCATGTTACATTAATACATTAAATGTAAAGACCAGAAGGGACCTCAGGGGAGTCCAAAATCAGCACTGTCATATAAAATAGGGTGCTTGATTATAATTATAAACATATTTCCATATTTTATACACTCCCATTAAATAAAATCTGCCATGTATGCATAGCTGATTTATAGCAGTTTATTTGGCTCAATGAGCTGAGTTTTCATTTGTGCCAAAGTTACCAAATCCTCAAGCAAAAAGGACAGRTGCATGCTCTCCTAACCATTTTGTGCATAAGTATTTTGGACTGAAGCGTTTTAACAGAATTAATTCTTGATAGTTTTGGGGTTTGTTTTTTTCCATAATTAAGACATGTTGGTCTTCCAGTCAGGTTGCTTGAAGTATGTCATATGACTAATCATTTGACATAAATAAAGAATAATGTCCAGCCAAATAGTCCCGAAAAAATCCTTAAGTTATTCTTTGAAACTGTTCAGTGACTATTGGTAAATAAAAATTGCATTCACAGAAATCAAGACTATTTCATGAATGATTCACAAACAGAAGAAACAGCTGAATTCATAATTAATATTCTTTCAGTTCAATAGTTCAATCAGCTCTATTAAAAATAATTTTATTTGAATGAAAAGTAGTGACCTGAGTTGCTTACCAAGTAACCACATAACACTATATAATGTTCCACAGTATCTCAAGGAAAATAAGGTAACCAAATGACAAGACACATTGTGAATAGCAATCTATCTAGTGATTAACTTGATCGATATGCTGTTTCACCACCTTGAATTGCTCTAGATATGCATTCTGTATATTGTTTGCTGATAAATTCTCAAAAATATGCCTTTTTAAAAAGATTTGAGAAGGAAGTAGAGTAAGTCTGACTAGATTTCTGGGACCACATAGCAACTACTTTTTAGCAACAATTTGTTGAAAATGTCAGATTCATTTTTCCTGATGATTCAATGTCACTGACTTTTCCTAAAATTGAAAAATACATATTTTTAATAAATTGCACATTTAAATTATTCATTATAAGGAAGATAATGTGTAAGTCCTAAAATATCTTCAGAACATTCTCCTTTATAAAAAATTCCAAAATGTTGGCACTTTAATCAGGTTAGAAGAAAAAAAAAGTTTAGAATTTCCTTCAAAATAGAACTTTTCTTACCAAATTCACTTTTATCAACAAGACAATCAACAAAAAAGTCACATGATTTGTCTTGCATGTGAGAACATAACTTCTAAATTCTTTTACACTTTTTGTTTAATTGAAGTTGTCAACTGAAAAGAAATAGCCGAACATATTATTTTGACTAAATCTAAATTATAGCTTCAGGAGAAGGAAAAAAAAGCAATATTCCCATTTTAATGAAAACTTCAGTAAAAAAAGTTATCATTTTAAATCCTTTTCCCATTTTCTCTTGATAAGGAAAACCTAAATCTTACTTTATTAAAAGTACTTCCTTTTCCTATCTTTAGTGGAAAGGAGAGGAATAAACAAGAAGGAATGCTTTCCTCCACTGTAATGAAACACAAAATTTAAATACTAAAAATGCTACTTTATTTTAAAATAATGCTCAAAACTCATAGTTCCTCTTTTTAAACTAATTCTAATACAACTATTCCTTATGCCTTCTCTTCTGCTGTGGTCACCACTCTCTGACGTAATATTACCACAGTTCTCTCATAACGTTTTTTAATTCCTCTCTGCATCCCTCCTATATCCACCTTCTGAATCTCTCTGCTGTAAAAGATTTACTTCATTTAGTACCAGTCTCTACTTCCAGAAGTGCGTCCTGAAAGCCCAACAACACTTAATTTTCTGTGTTCCCTGGAACTCCATAAATTCTAACTTAATGCCCARAGAGACTGCCGAGCCTGCTTGGGCCTACAACAATATTTTCAAGGGCAATGAAAAGAAGGCATTTTAAAGGCTAGCTGGAACTAGTTTGCTTTTTTAATTTGGAAGAGAGATGGTGCCTTCCAGGGAAAACGGGCAGGCATGAGGAGCCAAGGGATTTCAGAATTCTAATTTTTATGTGAATTGCTTATAGCAGCTCAGCCTTCGAAGTTTCACCTACTTCTTCAGGTTTCACCTATCTTAATATGCATCCCTTCCATCCATAAAAGTTTACTCCAAGATCTACTTGTTTTGTAACAAAGAAAAAACACAACTACATAATAGACCTGGCATTGCCATGAACTTCAGTCATCTGTGACAAAAATTTCAAACAATGAAACCAAAAGCAGGAACTGAGCAAAACAAAGACTTTCTAACACTGATATTTCTACTATTGCAAGATTTGGTTTGATCCTGAAGCAGGGTAGAAACATCAAACAAACTTAAAGGAATAAAATGCATTCAGAAATGTCAAAGGGTTCCATTTTGACATAGTCAGTCAAAACATCTGAATTTATTAAAAATGAATGGTTTGGTTGTTCACTTTTATTTTAGCATTAAACTTCATCTTCTTATTCCCTTTATCCACTTGTGCCTGCAGTCTCCATGGCAAGTAGACAAGCAGGCATCAGGAATGAAATAAAACCATCCATAGCATTCATTAGCTCAGGTGAGTCTAATGATTCCAGGAAATGCCCTAGAGAATATTCATTTGATCAAAACCCTAGCCTATAGAAGAAAATAAGTTCTATAAAGTTGGAATTTATCTATGGCAAAATGTTATTTTATTTTATATTTATTTAATATTGATTTGAAGCAAAATAATTTAGATCAGTGTCAAAACAAAAATCAATACTCTGATTCAGGTCAACTAACATGAAATAAAATAGCAATTTTAATTTTAATTCTCCATCAGGGAAATATGACACTTCAAAAAATTGCTACCATGCTTTTTCCYCCTTGGAAATTACACTTCACAACAGAATATCATTTGGGTGAAAAATTCCCAAATACCTCTAGCCAAAATCCATGATCAGGTACTTCAAGTTTCCTGCCTTTGCAGAGACAGAAAGCTCTGTGCAACAGAATGAATTCGTGCACAATATAGCCAGAAGCAACATTCCTATTCATTAGTTTGATGTCCTGCATCGYATAAGCTATAGAGATTCCCTGAATTATGTTTGAACTAGATTTAAAAAATTGTAGCAATGAAAAATCCACCACAGTTCTTGGCAAGTTTAAGTTCTTCCAAAGATTAAATACCCTCACTGCTAAATATTTGTACCTGATTTCTAGTCTAAATTTATCCTGCTTCATTATCCAGACACTGGCTCGTTATACTTTCCTCTGCTAGATTGATGAGCTTTGTATTACCACATTGCTGTTCCCTATGTAGCTACTTAAAAATTGTGATTAAGGCCCCTCTTAACCTTCTCTTTGTTAGAATAAACAGATTGAGCCTGTTGGCGTCTTTGACCATAACGCATGTTTTTGAACTCTTTACTCATTCGTGYGGCTATTCTCTGATGAGCACATATTGCTGTTAATAGACCAAGTGCAATGGGTCCATAATTTGAACACGAGGCATGCTACAGCACCCCTTAAGCTTAACGCAAAGCAAGGGGTTTAGATCTATACTCTAGAGTACATGCTCTTTCAGGAGAGTTGAGTACCGGCCAGGATGCTGCCTGCTCACCTGCTTTGCACTTGGTTTCTCTCCAGCTCTTGCCCAAGATATTCTCTGCATCCACTTAGACACCTCTTAWCCCACTGAGAGCTTGGTCTTAACAGCATGCCCATTAAGTCAAAATAAAAGCAATATAAAATGTATAAACTGAGATGCCTCCAACGTGCAATTTGTGAATGCACTTTTTATAGCTATGATTTAAGTGGAAAGAAATCAGAACTGAGAATCTCTCTCCTCYTGTATTCCTTTACAGGGGAATCAATGGGTATTCATTATCTAAACACTTTGATGATTTGAGGCTAAACATTACTTTTGCTGGTGGAAAAAAGTATTCAACATATTTTTCAGTTATTTAAAAGCCTTTAGCACAGGCATGCAGTTTATGAGAAGCAGCTACCTTTAAGATAACAAAAGATTCACTTGTGAAAAACAAGTCTTATGCTTGTGGCACAAACATTTCTTCTCGAAGTGAGTTTTAGAGTTTCAGTGACTGGCTCCTTGAAATACAGAAAAAGTTCATTCAGGTAATTTTCATCTGAGAYGCTGACAGCTGTATTGCTGTTTCATTTCTGGATTTCACAGTGCCTTCTCTAAATAGGACTTCAAAGAAATGGAATTAACAGGCAGCTTGCCACTGACAAGGCTTGAATTGTTACCAGCCCAGAGACACCCTCACTGGCCATATGATAACAGCCTCAGCCAGCCTCTCAGTCAAATGTTTTTACTTCAGGGAGTGACCAGTTGAATAGAAAGGAGTATTTTATACATTCTTCTGTTGGTGGGACAGCCAGCTCCCTGGACAATGATGTAAAGCTTCTGGTCAAAATATGACATTTTTAACCAAATCAGGGTAAGAATCCTCTCACTGCCCAAACAGAAATTGTAATATTTGCTCTTTGAATTTTTGTAATACTGCCTTTGAAAAAAAATTGCAGCTTTCATACCAAGCACTGTGGGGCATACAGGTGCTCATCTACCTAGAGCCAACAACCTACCTGAGCAAGCTGATTCCCTTGGGCCCTTCTCTCTGTATAAAACTTTGCACAATTCTATGTCTTTTCCACAAGACACAGTTCTTCCATCAGCATTTTTATCTGCTGGCTGATGAAATGTGCATTTTGAAGTAAAAGGGGTCTTTCTTTAAATCTCTTGCTGTTGTTTGATAGCTCTGCAGTAGCTTAGCTATTCATCATGAAGCAATACAAGGTCATTTCACCCATATCCTTACTCCAATATGTTAGTATGATCCGTTCATCTCTTAAGTTGCCTGTGCCAGTGCCAGTCAAACAGCTGATCAGGCCTAGTGATCACACAGGCTTTATGACATTTGATTAAGTTAACCTTGAAGGCTTTCATTTTACATTCATTTCTCAATGTATCAAATTGAAAATCGCTTTATCATAAAGCAATACATTCCTGCCACTTCATTGTTAGATATTCCTATTGATCACCTTTCTATTTCAAATAAACAGCACTAACCAGTCTCTTTGAACTACTCCTTATGGTCGGGTTGTCTTGTCAATAGAGCTATGTGGAAAGAGAAAATTCTATCTCTCTGAGGATTTTCATATTTTGAAATCTGGTTGCCTTCAGAATCAAGCCCCAAACAGCAAAAAGTCAAGGTGCCTTGACTTTAGACCAGTCAGGGAAAAAACAACTGGTTGCTCTAAAGCCTCAAGATTGCCAGTGCAGCCGCAGTTTTCTTAGTAGACTGCTGAGGAGGAGGACAGAGAAGCTGGCAAGAAATGAGCTGCCACCTCGCCAGGTTTCTTGGAGACTCTTTGCTGAAATGAAACCTTATCTATGACACGTTTTAAATTCAGTAAGTGAGAAAATTCCAGCACGAGTTTGTTTAGTCACAATTTTGCCAGCTAGTTCCATTTGGCAACTCATCAAATTGAAAGGGTACTTCAATGAATACTTTGGTGCTTTTAATTTTCCCTGTAGCATTCTGGATTTCTGTCAGCATCTTTACTTTCCATGCTATACAGCAACAGCATCAAATTAGTGTGAAACAATACCTGGATATATCACATTAATTCTAAGAACTATTACATATGAGGTATAGCAGGAAGGAAGAAGACAGATGAAGAAATTACTTTCTAAATCTAAACCCTACCCCCACAATCTGATGCTTAGCCTAGGCCAAATACTGCTAACAACTAAGTTTATTCTGTCAAATTGCAGAAGTGATACCTGCTYTTTGGTAAGTATTAAAGATTTAATCCTTTTGCTGAAGTCTACATTTCAAAATTCCACATATGTAGGTATGTTGGCTCAGGGTGTGAAAAATTTAACATGTCCTCCCCTTTTCTGTCCTATCTATCTGTGTTGTACTGTGTGGAAACAGCATGCGGACAGAAAAGAGCCTCTGTTGGCTCAGCTAGGTTATTCAGAGGATGGCCCAGCTACCCAGTCAGATGCAACTACTCAGTCAACATATTGTCTTACAGAAGAAGACTCTTCCTACACAGCCAGACCTATATAACTATAGTAGAAGAGACTTTTGTAATATAGCAAGGAAGGCCTAAGTTACACTAGAATTATACACATGTTCATGTAAATATCAGTGTCAATAAATTTACAAAACTTCTTTGTCACAAAAAAAAAGAAAAAACCCTAYCTGTCTGTGAGGACGAGGAATGAGAATGATGTGAATTCACCTCAGATGGATATGCTTTTAAATATGCTTACATACAACAGTCCAGCTCACAAAGAAGTATACTGTCTAATGGCTCCCATTTCACCCACTGACATTGGTGGCCAAAAAGGGAATTCATATTGTTCACTCAAATACTGAAATTCAACATGAGGTGCAAATACTGGTTTATACCCAAAAACCTGATACACATTATTTACAAACCAGGCCAATACAAAAAGATTAGACTGAAAGAGATTGAAATCAGCTGACAATTATTCTTGAGCCACCTGAACTGTCTTCAGTGTAATGTGTTCTGCTGTCTTATTACAAAGAGTTTGATGGATCTGAGATAGGACTTCAATGAGCCCAAAACAGCTTACAGTCACTTCCAAGGCTTTGCTAAAACCTTTACAATGCTTTACTTGTTTTGGGAAATATCCACAGTGTTGCTTCACTGATGCAAAAAGTGACTAAATAATACAGAAGTGACAAACGTATTCTTCTGTGCATGCAGCTACAGAATATTGTGGATTATAAAGTTACTTTTGCTATTACCAGCACGGGCAATYCTTAACTTAGGATGTAGACTCATGACAAGTACGAAGCTGACAAGTTGTATTTATTTGCATACTTGGTAGAGAGAAAATTACATTTGAAATGAGAATTTCTCTCTCAGTTAACATACAAAGGAAGAACGATTTAATCCATTGAAGAAGTATGTTGTAGTACATGAAGAAGCCTTGTGGGTACCTCATCCAGAATACAAATTTCTCATCTCAGCTGAGTTAAGGTGTACACAGACCAGTCAAACACTGAGGGCTCTGTACAGAAAAATTATGAGAAAACACCTCCTCGTTAATCTTGCAGATGCAGGAGAGGCCAAGCACGTGTACTATTCCAAACAGTAAGGAGTGACACCAGAAAGTAAGTAAATCAATCAGTATATGCTTTTAATTTAATATTCTTGGGAATTGTATATCTTGGACATACAAACACAGAYAGCATGAACACAAACGTCAGCTAGGAATGAGAGCTGCAGACCTATGTCACAGCTTTGATGCGTATCATTGCTCACAGCAATTGTTGAGAAGAAAAGGATGTCTAAAATATTCTCTTTCTCCTTTAAAAGTGCACTGGGTTTAGATTGATGGGGTTACTATGGTTGGGTAAATTGAATTTCTCATAGTTTAGTGTATTGAGCCATTTTGGTGTGCAGGTAAAATCAGTGTTCAGCTGATTTTTGTTTCTGGTTTTGGAGAACGGTTCCTGTTGTCAAGAGCTGTTCATACCACACTACTAGTTTGGGACCTCAGCTATGCTTTGTGTGCAAGGTGCTGTATAGGCACAAGGTAAGAGTAAGTCTTTCTCTGACAAGTCTTAGCATTTAACCAGACATGGCTAAGGAAGTAAGAAAGTATTATCCCCATTTAAGTAAAGTGGCAATGCAGTATCTTCAGCTCAGTTGTCCAAAGTCAAGCAGAAAATCTGAGACAGAGCTCAGAAATAAGCCCAAGTATCTGAATCCTAGTTTACTCACTAATGTAACAGCCCCTTTCTTCTGTCCACTAGTTTTCACCTTTGTTTCTGGCCAGAATATCTTTCCCTCCAAAAATGCTATGCTCTGTATTTGTTATCCAATTGAACACTTTCTTCTCCACCCAKAAGTGACTCTGTATGTATTCTGCTGTCAAATCTATTGTTACTGAAGTCAGTTTTGTTATTAGGACAATGAATTGCCTTTACTGGTTGGTAAAAATGAGGTGAAACTTGCACATTTCCATTATGGTGATGTATCTAATGGAATTGTGTTCACTAGAGCTTGTTAAATGCTATAGCTCAAATACTGTATCTGCTGAAAAAAAAGAAAACATATTCATGAAATAAATAATTATGTGATTACACCAGAGTCATACACAGTAGGATAATGTCTGATTAAGGTCTCAGGCATTTTAGCATTATTATGTGAGTAAATGTGTTGATGTTATTGCTATCTGCTCAGTCAGCACACCAGCCTAATTTTTTCATTGAATTTTACAACTATCCAAAGAGCTCRCAGTAGAGATTATTCTAGAAAAATCCATGGAAGGTGCTTATCCAGTGCCTAAGCATACTATGTATGTAAGGTACAAAGCTACTGTAGTTGGACTATATGAACAACTCATAGTCTTGTAATGTATTCATCAGCAGAGTATAATCCCCATTTTATGAAGAGGAAAGTAGAGCCACAGAGGACCAGAAGGAAGGCCCTAACAGCAATTAGCTTTAAGATATTGGTCATGGTTGGCTTATTTAGGCTCCCGACTTTCCCTCTGTGTAGTCCACATAGAAAAATGAAGACCTCTCCTGAAGAGTGGGGTTCCAAAAGAAGTACACAGAAAGCCCACAATAGAGGAAGACATTGAATCCAAGTCCCTAAGAGCTAATTCTGCACTGTACTTATACTACCAAGAACAACCTAAGCCCTGGTAAGATTTAAGCTCTCATCTGGGATAACAATTACATATGGGTGTAGCTAGGATCTGGTTGTGTGTGGGTGTGTGGAGCTGTGTTGGAAGGCTGGAGATAGAAAGAACAAAAGGTGGACAAAAGCACTGTGGCTTCTGCACCATAACCTGAAGCATGTGTACCAGTGAAGAGCCCTCCTTCCTTCGCTTTTCCTTTCTCCCTCTCCTCACAAATTCACTTCTGTACTAATATAAACTAGAAATGGGAATAGATGCAGGATATTCTCATTCCCTGGGAAACTCATACTCACTAGACTGAAGAATCAATGCTTACTCTCACATTAACCCAGCGAATTAATAGTTAATGTCAAACAGTATGAAGTGCTCCAAAAGGAAAGTTTAAAGGACCAGTCACTCACAATACACTTGTAAGCTAAGTTAGGGTGGTCTCCTGCTAAGACTGAAAAATGGATTTTAATGCTGGGTCAGGAAAAGAAGGAGCAATACAGGCATAGAGCCACAGAGCTATCAGATGACTGAAACGATTGTGGAGAAGGAACACAATACTTTCCCATCTTTGGAAGAAAAGCCCAAATTTTTCTCAGATTTTAGCCTGGCATATGTTGTGCCTGTGGAAATGACCTTATGCAGTCATATTATGTGCTTGCCTGTCCATTTCCCTCTTCATAACTGCTTGAACACGGCCAATTTCTGCCAAATTTGACAGGTTGGCAGTAGTCTCAAAGGTATCAAGTTCCTACAGGTTTCATGCAGATAAACAGCAGCACATTTGTCCTTCTCACCGAGGGAGAGATTGCAGTTTGAGCTCATTCTTTATTAGATACCAGGGAACCCACACAAAGAGAAAGGCTACAAATGCCCCAGATATAAAAAAAGTTGCAAAGGAGTGTGCTCACTATTAAATGTCAGAGCTTGCAGCCAGGAGACTCAGAGCTGTGGGAAAGCGAGCCGCAGGCATTGTGGCTTGTGGAACTATTTCTTAAAGAAAGGGCTTTGGTGCTCAGATATCCTCCCAGGTTCAGACCCAGGAGCTCCTGATGGAGGGAGGCACCTGCCCGCAGGCCCCTAATTCTCCAAGGAGAGTGGGATTTGACATGTGTTTTTTCAGGAACACATCCAGCTTTTTGTTACTTTTATTTTAGAGGCAGGTGTGAAGAAAGGAAAGGTAGAAGGAAAGAGGGAAGCAGGTAAGCAAATTAGCTCCAGAAAAGCAGTGATGTAATCCCCGCTGGATAGAATATCATAATATGTCATTAAAAACCACTGGGATGTTTAAGGGAATTAATTAGTTTACAGTTTCTATAAATATATTCTTGAGTGGCAGGTGTTCTGGGATCCATATGCAAAGCTGACTGCCCAAATACAATTGTGAAACCACCCGCTAGGAAAAAAATCATGTTTATCTGCTGAGAAAATAGATATGTTGCGCCAAGCTGTTCTTCTCAGAGTGGCATGCCTGGCAAACCTCTTAACTCTGTCATGTCTGTGTAATCATGGGGTGAAATGTGGAAAAAAGAAGAACTGGTACACTGCACAGCTGCTAAGAACAGTTTTTTTTTCATTGATGTTCTTGGTATTGAATGTTTCTTTCTCAGAAAGTTTATATATAATCAAAGACACTGAAGAGCAGATTCTGCCCTCTGCAGAGTTACTTCAGTTTTTCACTGAGGTAAGTGAAAAGTGATTCAGCTCCCCTCTCAAAAGTTTGCCTTTTCCCTGAGTGAAGGTCTACAGTTCGTTATACTTGCATATTTCTGTGACTCAAATTCAGCATTCTAAATTTAAACTAATGCAGAGTTCAGAATTCTAACCTTTAGCATTTAAGCCTGTAAATACCAACAATTAATCTGCAGTGCAAAAGCCTGCATTCTCTTGCATTGTAAGGTGCTATGTTTACTTGATTACAGAAATGCTCTGATCATAGATTTTTTTTCTACTTGGAGTAAAAAGGAATTGGTTTTTTGTTAATAAACACTATAAGAATATCAGTTCTCAGCAACAAGGGCTATAAACTACCTTTTATTAACTGAATCTCCAGTATGCTCAGCTAGACAGGCAGAATCATAGACTGATTGCCCCGTTATCCACCTTATAAATAATGCATTAATAACTCACTCTAGCAAATTGTGAAAAGTACAAGGGTACACCTGCATATACATTACGCAAACCATTACAAGAATTGGCCAACTATCTGACCGTTACATAGACGCCAGGAATTACTGAATGCTTCCAGAGTGGTGATCTTCACCAAAGTCAGGAGCTTCTGGCTTTTATCATTTGTCTCAATCACTTATGCAACACTGCTTGCTGCCAACTTAACTTTATGCTGTATGTATGCATCTACGTACAGTTGGCAATGCAAAGGAGCTGGAACAGGACAGAATCGTAGTAGGGCAAGTAAATAAACCCTATAATTTTTATTTAAAGGGAAAGTAATTTGCCACACAAAATAAAAGAGTATATGACTGCAAGWTTACCCTGTCTGGCTTCAGGCCAGCTAAAGTTTCTTCTCACATAGCTTGGTTCTCTTGAGATTCCCTCAGGGCAGGGTTGCAGAGGTAAGATGAACCACCAGCTCAGTTGCAGAAATCCAGCCCTGTGGCCACACCTTCTGGGTAATGGAAATCCTGGCCAACTCCCAACCAAAAAGCTCTCTACGCCCTACTTCTGTTAGAGCCTGCCCCTTATTTGCAGCAAAGAAACCCAGGACAAATGCCCCCCGAGCAATCGGCTGTCTTGACAGCCTGCTCTCTCTGTTTTACACTACTTTCTTTTCCATCTGCATAGGGCTACCCTGTTCTGCACATGGTGGTCTGAGCCCCCGTCCCAGGAACCAGGCACCGCTATGAGGCGCTGTGCATTAGAGGGTGTTTTTTGCAACGTCGGGAGACTCATCTCTGTGGTCATGGCCAATATGACCCTTTGGCAAATACAAGTAAATCACAGGTAATTTATATTAAACTAGACTGAGGTAATACCAATTTGTCACTATTTATAGAAATCAAAACATGTATTTGACAAAAGAGTATTTGTTTTGATACCAGCATGATAGAAAAACAGTGCTTGGAAATCTCTGTTATAAACTCTCATCTGCCTGCAGCTGTCATTTTGTAGCTAGAAGGCAGTCTTGTCAAGTTTCACCACTTCCCTTGCTTTTTATACAAACTGCTGCTGCACGCACAGAATTTATTTAGAATTAAAATAATAAAGAGACATATCTATGACTTCAGGCTCCCCCAGCACCTTCATTAATTTGTACAATACAATGAAATCCAGCAGCATTAAACTAATCATTCCGATGGGAATGCAACAACCTAGAGAAATCCCTTCCTTTGCCATCATCACTGTAAGAAGTTTGCCCTCAGCTTTCTCCAAATACTCTCACTGGCTTTCCTAGCAGCCTGCAAAGCCACCACAGAAAGGCAATTTTTGACCCTAGGACAGGCAGCAATTTCAGTTTGCTCAGAGCCGCCAGAGCTGCTCCTGTCTTTCATAATGAAAAAGCTTCAATTTAAGGATTACAGATGCTACAGYGTGGCGCAGAGAAGAAATCTCCCCATGTATCAAGTCCCAAGTTAAAGCCAGCAACTTTAATTTCAGCTCAAACCCCCCATGATGTCTAGAGCACTGGTATCACATTTGCCCATATGAAATGTTCACCCTAATAAATAGCTGCATTGCTCACTTCCTGCAGTTTGCAAATGATTTAAAGTTACAACCTTTTTTTAAAGGAAGGTGCAAACATTTAATCTAAAGACAGAAGCAGGGGCAACTGCACAAAGGGCCAAATTCAAAAGGAGAAGCTGTGGTCTTCTAGCTAGAAGAAGATGGCAGGGTTGCAACCATAAAGCAAGAGTAGAAATGGTAACATGCACTGCGGAAGCACTACTCTGAACCACTTCCACTGACTGCAAGCAGTCAGTAGAAAACCACCACTCTTTTAAAATAAATATCAGGCTAAAGGCTTTAAGCATGATCTTTTCTTCATTTTGTTCAAGGAAGATTAACCTTGACAAGGCCACTTTAACCAAATATTATCCAAAGTCCTGAAATGCTAAGCACTGYCATTTCCATCAGTCTAGGCTGTTCTCCATTCTCATGACTTCCATTACTGCCCTTAAYGAGCTGCATTCACAAGTTCTAGGACAGCTTTTCAAAACCCTTGCTCAGGAGTTCAAGCTTGCAAAATAAATGTTTTTATGACACTTAAAAAGCACTATTTCCTGAATATTTACATGTAAAGATCAGTACGCTCAGATGGGTGAAGAATGACATTTGAAGCCCCTTTGTTTTGCAAGAACCCAAGCCAGGCTGACGCTTGTTTTTTACAGTATTATTAATTTCTATTTATTAGTATGGAGTTCAAAGACATTAATATTTTATAGCATAGAGGAAAAAATATTCTCTCTCATAATGGCCTGACCACACTGATGCCATCAGGGTCATCACTCCAAATTTAAGGAAAAAAAATCCAACAGTATCACCAGAAAATCCCAGTACTGTAACCAGGTCATTCAGGGGACCTAGATTACTCCCTCTGATAACATGGTGGGGCTTTAGAGAATAGACTCAGGGAACTTGCTTGCAGTCATTTTCTCTGCTACTTTTTGCTTCTCCCCAAMATTCCCTTCTAGGTAGGCAACAGACAGACAGGGGTCGAAGGTTTTAAGTAGTTTCTTTCTCTCCTCAGGGTCTACCCTTTCTTTTCCAAACCCATCTTCCTTACATTTTTTTAGCTCCTACTGTGTACCAACAGCTGTCTTTGGCAGGTGAGTTCCCAAACAGAAGTAATTCTGTCCATAGACAAAACCTTCTCCTAGAGTCAGGGATATACAAAATACAGAGACCTTCTTCAGTTAACTATAGGTTTCATGGCAAATAATTTATAATAGCTCCACTAGGACAGATCAGTCTGACTCTGTAGGAATGATGAAAACCAATGTGTCCATCCATACTGTTTTTTGCCTACTTATTCTTTCAGATTTCTCATTTAAGCTCAGCCATTACATCTGCAGTAAAGTAACAAAGGTTTATTCCCCTTTTGTGCAGTGATCTCAGGCTGCCTTAGACAAAGACATGTGGGGACAAAGACTATTTTTACATTTATAGGAGAACCAGATTTATTCCCTGCGTGCAGTAATTATTGGYACAAACTGGTCAGTAAGGAATATTCCTATGCTATAATAAAATAAAATCTTTGGTTAATTAGGAGATGAAAGCATATAAAGAACAGGTGAACTCAGCCTACTGTTCTAATGCAAGCCTTCAAACCACCTAAACCATTAATTGAACAATACTAGTAGACTCTCAAGGGAATAAAGATCAGAGAATATGTTCCTGCCACATTGTATTACTCTGGTGGTACCAAATAACTGAAAACCCAGGGGACTTGGTTGCTCCCCATGGTTTCTTTCAGCAACATGTGTATTTGAAACACTGTGAAAGGATGCTTAGGGAGTGCATAACTAGTGGCATTCTGGTGAGATTGGTCACAGTGCACTTCTCCAGCAATCTCCCAGCCAATGAAGCTTGATAGACAGGCAAAGAAAGGAAAGAGAGACAGAACGATGAAGCAGAGTAATGTAGCATATCCAGACCAGCTAGGCATCAAAGCCATCTTTATCCATGCCGCCCATTTAGTTAGCAGTAAGTTACAACATCCCTAAGGCTACTCCAGTTGATGCATTTTGATATGTATGTCCATGACTATTTAGCGTACAGATTTTAAGCAACAGTTGCTGAAAATCATGACTTCTGAAATTGCTGATTACTGCAGAAAGGAAAAGAATAAAGAGGCATATCTGAAGAAGGAGGAACAGATTTGGACCAGCACCTGACTGACAGCACACAAGAGGGATTCTGCAGGGAAGAAGTTCCCTCAGAGCTCCCATTGATAGTCAAGAATAATACATGGGTTATTAATCTATTAATCTATAAATAGGACTAGTCTTTCTTCTGCCTTGATCAGCAGACRTAGGCATAGCCAAGCAATCTGAGGTGGACGATGCACCTGGCAAAAACAGAAAGAGAATGTTTTCTGTCTAAAAGAATACAGTGGAGAAATTGTTCAGGAACAAGTAACCCATTAGAAAATGTTATTGCTGAAATGTTTCCTAGATCAGTACCTGCACGAGTTTTTTAATCTGTCACTCACAATTAATGTTGGTCACATAAATTAAAGTCGTCCAGGAGCAAATTGAACTAGCCTCCAGGTTTCTCTTGAAAATTAGCTGAGGTTTTTACTCTGTTCTTGCCATTATGCACTGGAAATGCCAGCACTGTCCGAAAAAAACCAAACAAACTGATGTTGACACCCTGTCAGTAAAACATTACTGCACTGATGGAGAACCATGGAGACAGCCACAATAGGAAGAGGAAGAGGGAGAAGGAAGAGCAAGCTAAATAGTTGCACTGTTATCTTGTGACATGGACCTTGGGCAGCACGTATTAACTAAGGATGCTTCAGGGCCTTTAGTGACTTCATACATCCACCACTGAGAATTTCCACCTGAACCAAAAAGTGAATTATTTGAGGGGCAGAGTTTGGTAACCTTACACAAGTCTTCAATCCCTGTTTCACTGCACAATTGCATCCATGCTGAGAAACCAATGTTGCCTGAGCATTGTTTTTCTGAGAAGCATAATATAGTATTTTCAGTGCTGTGTATCTCTCAAAAGCTATGCAGAGATAACATCACCCACTGCTGTGATGAAATTTGGCAGCTGCTTAGCAGAAGACTGCTACAGATGAGGTCAGGAAATAAAAACGATATTGGGTCAAATTGGGTCTGTGTTACACCTATGAAACACCACAGTAGTTACTCTGGATTTATACAATTTAAACAAGGGAGYCCTCAATCCATTGCATACAAAATTGCAAAAGAAACTGTGAGTGGAAGACAATTACCCATGTTACAAATTGTCATCTGCCCCTTCCTTAATACATTGATAATGCTTGTATATAGGTGTTTCTGGGAGAACTTGCATCAAACTTCTCCCCTACCTTACACAGGCAGCTGAAGGCTAATTGGGTCTTGCACAGAAATAATTGCTATGGCTTAACATAAGACATACCAAATCTTTTTTTCAATGGAAGTGTACGTGCAATCCAGGGTTGCTAACCATTTGGCACACCACTATTTAATTTAGGGAAGAAAACCATATATAATATAGAACAGTACTATTTATCAGTGGAAGAGAATACATCTCATTGTCACAGGATATTGTATATGCTAAAAAGTTTACATCATTTCAAAGAAGTCAATTAGACAAATTCATGGAATAAAAATCCAACAAACACTATTCAATACAGAAATAAATACCTCTGTTTAGGAGTGCCCATCCTAGAGATAGCTAAAACTGGAAGCATATACCAAGGAGGTACCATTATTTGTCCTAAACTTCCAGTTTTTTCCTAGGCATTCACAATTAATCCCCATCAGAGACAGTATCCTAGGTTGGACTGATGTTTGGTTTGAATCAGTGCAGTTATTCTTCTGTTCTTCAGAATGAGAATTTTGCACTGTTATTACACATAGCATATTGACTGTGAACAAGTGGTTAAGATATGTAAAATCATGTAAAAGCAGGCACCATTATGGATAAAAAACCCTAATCATTAAATAAATATTCACCTCTACAATAGTTAAATTTGTCACTGTATTTTAAGGAAAAGAATTTTGCAGGTCTAGTGTGGCAAGTCTTGATTACTGTATTTTCAATAATGCACATCATACTACTAAAGTTGTTATTACTTTGCTACAGTCTTAATTGAAACCACACTTTAGAAAAACTTTCAAATATTGATTTCCTTTCCACTCTCCTGTTGTGTACCAAAAAACTCAGTGTCAGAATTAAAACCATTGCCTTAACACAGACAAAGATAGAGATGTTGAACACGGCACTGAAGCATCAAATTTGCCTCTTTCCTTTCCAGCCTCTGACAACGAGAGCTCCWAATCAATCACAAGAGTTTGGCTTCATGGCTATCTTTACTGTGAGCCAACACTGTAAACTGTATCTAACAAACTGTCTATATACTCATTTTTATTTTCAATACCTTGTATAAAGATTAATTGAATATGAATGCCTATGTTTATTTTTTATTTCATTAATTGTCACTGTTAGATCTAGCTAGCATTCTGTACAACTTATAGGCAATGGATAACTGATTCACTTGTGAAAGAAGACCTAAACCCTGATCTTAAGCTAATTAAACAAGCATGGCTTTGCACACAGCCATGTTGTAGTCGGGAAAATTATCTGCATTAATGTTAGTCAATCTGGGTTTAACTCTTTGGACAATTCGTGTTTAAATCCATAATTATACAAAACTAGCACCCAGTGTGTTACATTTCCCACTCTGGATAAATAATACAAGACAAAAAATTAAATGTACTAAAAAGTTAAGACTTGAAATGCAGAGGAAAACTTACTCAAAGTAAAATAGTCTTTTAGCAAGTCCTTTAAGAAAAAAATCAATCTTTATGACTTCTAAAAATTGATATATTAGTTACGAGTCTTATGTGGTTTCTACAATTGCTTTCTGTAAAATTTGCCAAGTATTTTTTTTAACTAAAGCTGTGTATTTTATGTTWAAATTAGAAACCTTTCCTTTGTGGCCTTTTCAACTTAATTATACTTCAAAATTGTTCATGATTTTAAAGCTATCACAGATTTAACCTCAAATTTCTCTCTCTCTCTCTTACTAGCTAACTCCTTACTGCCTAGCATAATAATRAAAATGCTCATGAAAATACTAGGCAAAAGAACAGCAAAGACAACTCCAAAGTTTCCAGCTCAAAAGCATTATAGTAGGTCTCTCCTTCTTAAAATACCTTGCACGACCTAACGGTGTGCATAAGTTTTATCTGAAGATTAGAATTTCAGCATTGCAACCCATTTGAGTGGGAATCAAACATCTAACTGATCAGACATCCTTAGCTGCACCTAATTCTGGTATTACTTCCATTTATGTAAACAAGGAATAAATCCAATAATGTAAATATGGTTATATAAAATAAATCCAGTGTAAGATAGAACTAATTCCTTTTTGGTCCTCTCCTCTGCCTGTGCTACACATTTTAAGAGTGACTTGTCCTTCTCTCCACCATGTGGCAGCCCACCATGCAATTAACACTGCTCTGGTGCTTCTTGCTAGTGTTCACCTTATATGTCATTACCACGAGGACTACAGCTACTTCCGAGAGTCGAACAGTAAATTAAAGGAAGGAGGTGCAGCATCTGAGGTATAAATTTTGGTAATGTGTGTGGCAGTGGGAAGGTTACCAGTCAAATCAAATGGATGTAGCCCAGCTACATCCACTGTATCTGCCAAAGCAACGATCCCACTGACACAATCTCTCATCAGGCAAGAGAGGCTGCTGCAGAGGCACTAGAGGGGTATCTCCCCAGCACCTTTTTGTGTGTTTGAGTGAGCCTTCATTTTGGACGATAGATAGAGCAGCATGTTACTGGAAATAGTTAGGAATAGCTACAGAAGAGATCTTCTTCCACTCTGCCAGAAATGCCCTTTGTCACACAGCAGTTGCAAGCCCTCTCCTTCCATCTGCTGAGCCTACAACCTAGTATTAGGACTGGCTCCTGGCAAGCAGGAGACTAGAATTTGAATGAATGACTACACATAGCAGCCTGGTAGACCTGGTAGGTTTTCTCACTACTACTCAGTTACACAAACAGCAGGTATCAAAGGACGCATTGGTTTGCTTTTATGTATTTGACACTTTTTCTTCTTATTTATTTATTTTAGAAAAGAGTGGTTTCCTGCACTTCTCCTTCCAAGAGTACTTGTGTGGCATGACTCTCAGGAGACCAGTCTAGTGCATCGTGGCACCTCCCTGCCTTCCACCTTACAAGAATGGGCTGTTACCCTTCTGCTGAGTCTTTCCCATGAACACCAGGCAGCTGCTAGGCACCAACTGCAGGTCTTTCTTCTGTCACATATAGTTCTAATGGACAGGGAGCCTAGGCACCAAGCCAGCCTTCTGATCTGCTTAGTACCTAAGCTGGAGGTATCTACTCTAGTTCTACAGCGCCTTGAACACCGAAGACCCCAGTTTTGCCTGAGCTGTAGGATCTGGTGCAATACAAATAGTAAAGCTCTTCTGTCACCTGACTGCAATCTCTGTAGCATCACCTTGTCCCTTCTCGACCATCACTTATTGCATAGTATTTTATTGTAACACCTCAACCAGATTATAACTCTTATAGAAGCATTTTGCCCCGGCAATGCCATCAGGAAAAATACAAGTTTCCTTTATTTTTCCAGGTAGGAAGGGATGGCTGACAGGATGTTCCCTTGAAGAAACACGGGAACACGCTCATCAAAATAGCTTGGATTTGATGACTTTCTAGACATGGTCCAAACAGCTGATACAACTAGCAATAACAGATAAGCTTCCAGGTTTTCAAGTCCATCTTCAGGTCTCAAACAGAAACTATGGGAGATAATGCAATATATCTTCCTCCTGTATCAGCCTGGCTTTTGTTTCCTCTTTTTTTCCTCCCAGCAGCATCGGTTGGTCTAGTAAGAGATAACACTTCTCCCTAGAAACTTTGCCTCATTTCTATCCCTAGCCTACCGGGGCAAAACTGTCACTGCTGCCTGAGTGTCTTTGTTAAAGACAGGGTGGGGTGTGTGCACCTGAGAAAATGAAGGGAAAAAGTGACTGGCTGGGCAGCTGGAATGGATTTTAATGCTGTTGACACACTATTTCGTTTGATCTATCGCATGGTTAATCTTATTGGGATGCCTAAAACAATGAATAGGCATCATTTTTTTTTAATCTAAATAAATAAATAAATCACATTATTAAGTGCAGTTTAACCCAAGTGAGGTTTAAAATCAGGTCACCCAAGGTGAAGCAACAAGTATTCCCTTTCGAAGCTATCTACCTCTTTCACAAATGCTTATAGCTAAGGAATGGTCAGTGATTGATGGTCTCTCTCTCTGCAAAATCACTCATTATAGCAGGGTCATTCATCCATTTTTTACAGATGGCACTAACAAAATTGTGAAAAATCTGTTGACTTAACATTTTCTAGCCTTTTTTTTAGGAATATACCAGTGATTCTTTCAATTCAGGAAGTCAGGTGGTGAACATCCTATTTTGAGAGAATCTCCTTGCTACCCTGCTTTTTGTAACCCACATCTGAGTACTTCTCCGGAAAATCAGAGAACACAATATTTTTCTTACTGACATAGACTTCTGTGAACAATCAACGAGCATTTTGCTCTGAGCCTTGGTGATTAATGGTCCCACAGCACTCTTCATAACAGCAGGGGTTTCCTCTAAATGTCCTTGGGCAAATGGTAGCTCAAATGTCCTTCCTCTAATGGTGGTTACCTTTGGAGTTGTTTGGTTGCTATCCGCTGCCTGGGAAGTAGCTGCTTTTCACTTGTGGTGGGTATATAGAGATCCTGAGAAACATTATTGTCCTTCGGGACAAGGAAGTACTGCAGAAACGTCAGATCAATTTTTTCTTTCTTTTTTTTCTTGTTCATTGCTGTTTTACAGAAAAACACCTGAAGGAAAGCCTTGGATCATGGTTATATCATAGAGAGAGAAATACATGCCAGCTTCCTATTCTCTTGCTAGCCCAATGTCAGACAAGTCAGGTCTGGCTTGAAACAAATGCACAGAGTCTGCTGGTGTGCTCTGAAGAACGGCTCGGCAATGGGGATGTCTATCAAGAAGTGCATACAAATGAGCTCTCCTTCCCCTAGCAACTTTCCATTAATCCTTCTTATTTCTGTTGCTGAAGAGTTACTGCAGCAAAGCTCCTGAGCCTCTGCTGGGAGGGCGCTTGCGTCGGAGAGGAAAAAAAACGAGCAGTGAGGATATTCCAGGCTACCAACACCAGGCAACCGAAATTCAAGGGCAACTATTATAAGGATTTCCACAACTAGCTTTCAGTGCGCTCTATCTCTCCAGTTTCCAAAACTCTCTGTACCCCCTATTTCTCATAATCTCTCATAATTTTCTTTCCAGGGAAACCGGGTTCTACTATTATCTGCCATGAACAAGTGCAGAATCATAGAGTTAAGCAACTTACAACATCAAACATCTGCCTTGAGATGGAGGAAGGAATTAAAATCATACCTCCAGAATCGCAAATCTTATCCTGCCCCCCGGACCAGCATTCCTCTACCCACCATTATGGGCTCAGGGTAGCTGTTAGGTATGCCTGCTCCCCAAATATGGTGGAGTCATGCGGCAGCACACCCTCCCCGCCTCCTGCAATCTCCCACAACTTTGTCAGCTGTGAGAAGGTTCAACAGCAAGCTGGGAACACGGCTAGATTCTGAAAGCAGAGCCCATGTCCTTCTAAGCCCAAGTCCATCTATCCCACCTACACTGACAAACAGAGCACAACATGTTGCACCTTGAGCCAACGGAGTTTTATTTTCCTGGCTCCTGTTGCTGAGGAGGAGGGCCTGATGGGAAAGTCAGTTTGGCCCTCAGAAGATAGTTAGTTCTAACTTTCTGAAACCTCCTCATTTTCTTTCTGTCATTATTTAGGTAATCACACTGTACTCTAGGGCACAGATTTGGAGTGTGTGTTTCAAGCTGTGTTATATCATATTATGATGCAATATAACACAGGCTAAGTGCTCAGTTCCTCAGGGATGCTGCATTCTGAGACATGCTACCACCAAAACATGACCAAAGTAAGTTTTTAAAGCACAACTAATGGCAAAATCATAAAATCAGGAAGTATTAATTCCAACCTAACATTAGAAAAAGACTAAAAAAAAAAAGAAAGAGTGAAGGACAGGGCAGAAGTTATGAAGACTGTTGATACTTCTAAACACAAAGCTTTTTGACAGGCATTTCTTGAACTTCAAATATTAATACAGTCAATTTCTAAAGAGAAAATGAAAGTGTCTTTTTCCTGCCTAGCTGCTTATTTCTGCATAGTATCCAATTTCAATAACTGTAACAAAGGCATAATCAGACTCATGATTACAGATGTGGGACACCTACTCCCACCACATTTCAAGTCGAAGATTTGAGGCCCACTTTTCACAGACTGTCTGCAACTAATTTTATTCCATATATATCTTTTTTTTCATCTGTTCAAAATCTCCAGTTGTTTATAAATGTTTAACCATAAGGTGATACAAAAAGCTGGATATTAAGCTATATAAAAATGAAAGTCACAGCTGAAAAAGAGCAACAAAACATTCTAGGATGGTGATAATAAAAAAAAATCCTGCACTCACAGTTGGCTATTGGAAATTAAATCACTTAAAAATAGGTCTCACTAAACAGAGATTCCTGTTGTGTCTTTTATAACCCTTCTCTCTAGGGATAAATTGGTGGATAGAACCACCGTTGAGCTAGGTAGCATGTGTTCCCCATACCCATGTAGCCAAGCATGCAGTGGGTAATTGGCTTCTGTCACATTACTACTTTTTAGCTCCAAAACCCATGTTATCCTAATGGGAATAAATGAATGGCCACTACTGAGAATAAACACTGCTGCTTGCTAAGAAAATTGCTCAAAATTGGACCAGTCTGAATCAACAAATTTGGGGAGACACTGAGCTTTTGGTGTGACTAATTTCTTTGTATGGTTTAATTTAAGGCTGTCACCTACAGTACATTGAAAACACCGTCGCTGCAGCTCTTACGCAGGAAATTCTGGAACATGTTACATCTCAGCCAGAGAAGTGTCAATCTCCCAGCTTCCAATTCAAGATGCAGAGATCACAAATACAGAGGGAAGGCAGGCATTTATTAGCAAGCCAGCAGTAAGAATAGCCCCACTATGCTCACCAACCCCTTTCCTCTTCCCTTGCCAAAATGCATAGGTATAATACCTGTTCAAGTGCTGCTTTGCTGATACTGCATTGATATGACACTTTGTGGAAAAGAGTTCATTTCTTAATCCACCACAGATTAGAAATTCAATAAAACACCATACAAGAGAATAGTCAGAGAGAGTTTTGGACCAGTCAAGTTCCCACTGTGTGCAATTCTCTGCCAGGATGAAGCAGCGATTTTCAGATTATTATTGTTGCCTGCCCTAGCTATATTGTTTGGATCATATAACTGACATCGCATGCTGTAAGGAAATGATATACCCAGAGACTGATCAAAGGCTGAGGGCATACAAATGTCTTCCATTTATGGTGTTACTCTCTTGCTGTAACTCAGGGACAGAGCAAAAAATGCATCCCATTTCTGTCTGTGGCATCTGGCTTGCCAGACAGTCTCACTCAAATGCCAACAGTCTGCCTTGTATTTGCAAATCTTTGCTTTTTAAAATGTGTAAACATTGGATTTTAATAACACCAAAATACACAGAATGAGAAAGTGCTAAACTGTACTCTCACTCCTTGGAGGAACCCAGGGGAGTAGCAACAGGAGCACGTGGGTGAGGGAGAAAATTACAGTGACCTAACATCAAACAGWCCACCCCAAAATAAATGGATTTCTTTCAAATGAAACCTGCACAAGGTGCACATCTCTTCTGGATGCAATGCCGAAACGGTTGCTTCTTCTATCCAAAGGCTGACTGACATAAGAAGGCAAATCCTGTGATTTGCAGGCTGTCTGGGCCACTAAGGAAATACAGGCTGGTAATATTTGGCTGAAGTACTGCTTTTATTTATGATGTCAAAATTTCTAAACATCATACTATTTACCACAAATCCAACTGCACCAGAATCACTAAAATTTCCTCCTCACAACTATGTGAATATAACTTGTACTGTAAAACATTTACCACTCAACAGTACAATAGAACCTCTTTGTGTAAAGCAAATAGAGRTATGACCTGATTAGTTTCTTTTTTGTTCCCATGGGAACAGCCAGGACCAGTCATTTAAGACAGATCAAATAATTAGCTTCTCATTCTGGCAAATGACACAATCTCTCCAAATCACTCTAAGGCTTTGGCCAAGCCATTTAATTGCTTTGCCTTCATTTTTTCATCTGTCAGATGGGAACAGTGCAATACTTCCTGTTTTTCTCTCACAGAAGTGTTTTAAAAATTTTGCATTATATTAAATTCCTGACATATCTAGGCAACTTCTTGAAATCAAGGACTAGTTTCTACTATCATTTCCACCACTTTTTCTCACAAACATTCTAATTCTAGATGAAGACACTCATTTTAATTTACTGGTTTTTACCTTTCACACAAGTGTGTTATCCCTATCTTTGATCACCAATGATTCTTTATATTAGAAATTCAAAAAAAAAAAAAAAATCACAAAACTAAGATTAGAGAAAGCTACTGATATTAGTGGAATACTCCCAGAGTATTTTGGATGACTTGCATTGTTCATGTTTTGTGTATGTAGTCCTTTTGGGGAAGATTAGAGATTTAAACATGTTATGTAACGCATCAGGCAACACAATCAGGCATTGGCAATCCTAAAGATACCAGGCAGAACTGAACAGAGTTGTATCAGTATGAGCAGAACTTAGTTCAGTATTTCTAGATTTGGAAACTGAAGAATGCTACATGAATTCTTAATATTGCTCATGGTTATGAGAAAGCTTGGTAGCCCCAGTCCAGCATAGCACTTAAGCATGTGCTTAAAGCTGGGCATGTCCTTAAGTGTGTGGGTGATTATGGGTCCTAATCAGTTGTACGGTGCTGTATATGCATGGAGAGAAAATATCCATCCTGACCCCCCGTGGGCAATCATCTCAGCTCCTGAAGCATGAAATTAGAGTGGCCTTATCTTTGCTTGCATACTGTAACTACCAATGTTATTAGTGATCATAAATTTAACAAGCRCCATTTTAAAATCCAGCCTTATTGCATGACTTTTGAAGAAAGTCCTTTTCAAGAACCTACAACTTTTCTCCTTCCATCTTTTAATTTCATTTGGGTGAACTGGGGAAGGAAGGTCACCRTCAAAACCCGCTGAAAGGCAAATATTAACAGTAGTGCTTAGCTCCATTTCAACTGCCTAAGAACAAACAGCCACTTCCTGATGTGTAGAAATAATAACATTAAAATAAATACTGCTCTGTGCTACCCTGGAGTCTATGCAAAGACTTCGAACCTTTACAACCCGAGCACAAACCTCAGCTTCACAATTACAAAATGTTCTGATCAAATTAAAGTTGCCACCTGACCAACTTTATATCAGTTGAACCCACAACCAGGGTTTTCTTGTTCTTTTAAGGGGAAAGCCCACTGCAGCTCAGCAGAAATGATTTATGCCCAATACAGGCAAAATCACCAACACAGGCAAAGATAACTGGCTGCATTTGGAAGACAGAAGGAAGAACAAAAGATCTTCCCATCAAAGCCTTATATATATATATATATATGTAAAATATATATGCCTATATATCAGCATAACCTTTCTCTTCAGAGAGGAATTCATGGCAGGCATTATAACTGTCTGTAAGGGGAGAAAAGGTTAATGACAGTGCTGCCTCTCACACATGGTATACCTATGTCTCACGCACAATGAACAACGTGTATTTTTCAATCCAGATGACTTTGTAGTTTAGCTGGAGGAAAAACAACGAAGACACAGTGAAAATAAACCCTCCATGACCTGGGGTGGAGCAGAGTGTGTTTCTCACTTGACCTTGAAATGCTTTCCCCCAGCAGATGAGTTCCCACTGAGACTTAAACTGTGAACCACAGATAAACAGATGTTAATACTGTCTTTGCCGAAACATCGTACTAGTCCAGAACTCCTGCTGAAAATGCTACCGGGCTTTATGCTCCCTCCRTAGGCAGCTGTACTAAAGGAGGGATTTGGAAAGGATTACAATTTTGCTGCAGGCTCATGAAATAGAAAAGAGAGTTATGAGGGAGAAAGCCCTGTGCTGAACCTATTTTCAAATGGGCTTACTTAGCAGTCAGGTGGAAAAAGACTGGACTCTCTTTTCCTTCATGCTTCCAAGCCTTTGCCAGGGTGAATACCCTGATAATTACATTACATTCAAACTTTCCACATGGAGGCCACTGTTCACCCTCCTGGCAAGCCCTTACAGCCATTCTATTCCTGATCTCCATGTCTTTGGTAACACCTGTTTAAATAAAACCATTATCATCAGAAACCCAGCCAAGTAGCTTGCAGGGGGTCATATTGTACTTCTCTCCGAGCATTTGCAACAGCAAAAATAATTCTGGGTGCTAACGACCTGCAATCAACAAAAATAAAACCAAAACTAAACGAAATGAAAAGGTTCCTGATGTGATACCCTCACAGAAGCCTCTTGGAGAAGCTGTCCCCTTGTCTAAGGAATGACAATGCAGGGATTTTCAGACCCAAACACAGGATGCTTAAACTAATGAGGGCTGTAACGGATTCATTTGTCTGTAGAATACACACAGAGGAACATACATCAACTTGTCACCGTTACACTGCCCAAATTAACATTTGTACCTTGCCTTGGAAGACCACTTTGGAGCATCAAGGGGAATTCAATAGCGTCTGCACTTAGAAGGCAGAACAACTTTTCTTTGTTTTAGAATCTGGGTTCTTGTACATGAGCTCTTAGGTCAAAGAAAAGTATCATGAGTTGTCTGCCTCAGCTGGATACTAACTCCATGCATATGTGAACACAGTGCAGATTGGGAAGTTGCTTTCTAGAAAGCTAGATTCAAACACTTTCTCACTGAATTCAGAGTATGAGTGAAGTAAAAGAACCTTACAGGGTTGCTCTGACCCAAACGGTGGACTTTGGCCTAAAAAAAAAAAAAAAAMCTATTGGTGAGTAAAAGTGACAAAACAAGAGAATGGGCAACTTCTAAWTTCTGTGGGGTTTCTAATTTCTATGGATTCAAGAAGGTGAAAAAAAGCTGAAGAAAATGAGGACGCACACAAAAATAACATCAAAATTAACTGTTACAACACAGAATGCAAATGACATAGAAAGGCAGAGGCAGAGCCTCATCCCAGTCCTGCTAGATCAACTTCCAGGCCAAGGCCAACGTATGTTAAGGAAGCAGTATGGAGCAGCCCTGAGTACAGTCAGATTTTCTATACCTTGGACTGGGAATAGAATATGGTCTTCTTTTCAAAAAATAATACATGCACATTTTTTCCCCCTTTGAAGAGAATGAGCTTCTAACATGGAGGAAATGGAGGCGCAACAATGGTTCCTAAATGTGCTAAAATGAAATCTCCAGTTGATAAATGGGCAACAACTTCTCTTCTTTTTTCTTCCCTTTGCTGGAGCTTGTGAACATTATTCAAAAATAAATGCTTTTCAAGTGTGTGAATGCAGTTAYGTGCAAAGTGCTATTGCATCACTTTCTTTTTTTCTTTTCCCATCCTTGCTCCTACCTAATAAGACCAAATGATTTTGAGCTGCAAGGCTTTCACATTAATGGAAGCTCCCATTCAGCTGAATTCAAAATCCTCTTTACTATGAGTACTGAAGAACACAAGCAACTTTAACACTGTCTGGATGATTTCTTTTTTTCAGGCTTCAGTAATATTAATATGTGTAAGAAATTACTTCACATGTTTAAACACTTAAGAAAATAAAGAGGGCTGGGGCCAAGAGGGAGGAGATATCTGCTGACTGGAGAGAGAAAAAGGAGGATGCCCACTGCTTTGTGAGAAGGATGAWGCTAAAGTAACAGAGATAAGGCTGGCAAGGTTGAAATCTAACTACACACCCTTTGTAGTGGTTTTTAAGCCTCACAAAACACCACTCTGGAAGCTTTCACTCCATAATAAGAGCTTGTTTGATGCTTCAGTGGGTTTGTATCAGGCTCTGAGCTGACCAGTATTGTTATGACGATTATTACTATTATTAATACTGATAATGAAATTTGTCATCCCGATTGAGCACAGTCTCCTCCTCAAAGCCAAATAATTGCACCTAGAGATGTGGAGAAAGTATCAAAAGCACGCTGCATCCCGTGCTGTTTTGCCCCAGTGGAGCTCATTTAATTGGATATTGGGACTGACAACGTTAATGCACAGCCTGACAGGAGGTGATAGGGGCCCATCTGTGGCTGGCAAGCTGGACTGATCAGATCAGGAAGGTTGCTAGCCTGATCTCTGGCAGAAGTTCAAAGCTGGAATTAGATTTTGAGGCAATGCTTCTATCCTTGTATGATAAAGTGGGGAAGTGAATATGCCTTTAATTTGTAGATGAGGTATTCAGGCTACAAAGCTGACATTTGAATTTTGGTCAAATATTTACAACCTATTTTACACAGGAATAGATAGAACCCCCCCTCCAAAAACTGAATATACAGACAACTCCTTTTTTCTGTTTAAAGTTTAAGTGAATTGTACATCTCTCAACAGAACAAAGATAAAACTCAAGCAAAACAAAAAAGGCAAAACCTGAGAAGAGAATTAATGCAAATTCCAGCACAACAAAAATACTATCTAGTGAACAGGCACTTTCAGTTACAGTATGAAAAAGATAACCTGAAGCTTATGATACAATTCTTCATGTTGTCACTGGGCCAACACACACTTCCTTTATCTTCTGTGTGTAGTTAAGGTCTGACTGAAGGAGCCCTCACACTGTGAAACATGTCTGAAGAAGAATGTAAACACCTTTTCCAAGACATGAAGCATCAAAAAGATCAACCATGAAGAAAGGCTAGAACAACCACATTTGAGTGATATGTCCAACTGATCACTGCACATCAGTGTGTGAAATTGCCCCCCCCACCTTTGGTTAAAAGGGATATAGCACTCCTTCAAGGCTGAGCAGCAGATTGAAGCTGCTTTCTATGACCAGATGTACAATTTTAGTGAGTGGCCAGATCCTGCTGTATATAAATATCTGCAGACCAGAGTCAGGGAGCCCTGGTTTCTGAGAAATGCACTTTGACAGTTTATACTTACATATTCCGTATACCAATGTCATTTTAACTGTAGTCTGAGCTCAAACCTTACATGACTCTACATTTACACATGGGAAAATGTGCGTTTGCTGTCACTCGTAAGAAATACGTAAGAAACACATTCACTAGAAAACAACAGCTAGTTATATCCACCCAGTGGCAAACAATAATACCTAGCAGGGATGTGAGTAAAGCAGAGTAACCGCTCAAAACACGTTACACTTAGACTGGAACGACCAACCCCAAAACGTCCATTTCCTCACTGCCTGCCTTTAAATCAAAAGCTATTAACCATTTCCTGTCTGAAGACAGCTTTCAGTGATGGAGACATGACTGGATACTGTTTCAAAGTCTCTGGCAGGAACTTTTGCATGGGAATGTGCGAGGGCAGAAAGCACTGGGGTGCATGGGAGGCACTTTAGGATTCACTCCCAGTTAGCCAAAAAAGCCAAGGTAACATACAAGTTAATCAGAGAGCATTTGGAGCAGAATCTTGAAGGCAGCGGGGAAGAAGGAATGGTATAAGGTTGAAAGAAACAAAACTGTTGACCACATTTCTGTTGTAAAGAAAGGTCAGAGAAGACTCAGRTGAAACAAGACTTATCTGAAATTTTATATAGGACTAGAACAGAATGAAAAGGAAAAATGGGAAAAAAATGTTAGAATGGATTGGAACATGCAATACAAACCAAACCAAAAACATAGGGACAAAGCACCCCCCTGTAACCTGGAAAATCAGTGTTATCTTAGGCTCAAGTGCATGAGGTGAGAAGAGAATTTTGCACAAGACTAAATTATAACTAGCTTTTACACATAAGCACAGACCCTTTGCTACTGCTTCACAGGAGACTCAGAAAAGGTAGATAAACTGCCAAGGAGTGAGGAATAGTCCTTCTGTTTTCTCCCATGGCTATACAGAGGCCTCCAAGGGGCAGGACCGCACTGGACGTAACCTGTGCCCTGACCCTGAATATCCAGCAGAGAAGAGCTGGAATATCAGAGGAGGTTTTGCTCTATGAAGGGAAGGCAAAGTAGCTTTCTCTCCCTTTGCCTTTTACAGTTTGCAGAAGACACGATTTCCTGAAGACAACTGTCTAACCACTCCCAGGGTTCCCACAAGTAACTGGTCTATTGCTTTTGTTGAGGTTGCCTTGACCAGACTTCAGGGCTCCTTTCATAAGAAGCTGGACCATTTGCTTTCCAGGTGCTTGCCCTTCTCTATCGTGCTGCAGACTATTTGACCACATTTCAAACATGTTGCCCACAAGCAAACAGCAAGTAGGAAGGAAGGAGGAAGGAACGGGTCTCTAACATTCCCATGAGTAAAGCTCCAGTCACTTCTTTCTCCAACGCTTTCATGTTTAGCAAGGAATGCAAAAAATTCCCTTCCACAGATGCTTGCAGGACCACCTTGTTTTATTTCATTTCTTTCTTTCTTTCTTTCTTTCTTTCTTTCATAGGACCAACAACACGGGGAAGGAGCGTCAAGTGAACAGAAGAAAGTCAAATGCTCTGAAATGTTCTGGTTAAGGTAGAGAGCACCTGTGGTACTGTATTTTCATCAAGCATTTGGAAGAGAAATAGCCTTGGCAAGATGGTAGTTTAGCCCTTTTAACTCCAGTACGTCAAGGCATGGCTATCTGGAAATTCTCAGAGGAAACAAAGTTTCACTGAAAAACACCAAATTGTTGACCCTGACCTATTTTGTTTGAAACAACAGCAGTGATGCGAACTTCTGCCAAAACAAAGCAGTGTCTGTAGGATCCCAGATAGATTTGTTCTTGCTTCTGAGGCACTGGGAACCCTGCCTGGCAGTTTCTGTCATCAGCTGCAGAACAAGGACATTCAGTTTGCCTTTTGTTTTAATTGGCCTTGGACTGGTAAGAACTGACTGAAACAAAAAAAATCACCCCTCAAAGCAAGCAACCAACCCCGACATATATGGCAAAACCAAAACCTTCTAATGTGAGGTGAAATTTCTTTTCTTTCTCTTTGAACAAATAAAACACGACCAGACTGTAAATACTGGATGTTACTAATGTGAGTTCACCTGGGCTTTATCTGCACAAGCGAACTTACGCACGTTTTCCCACTGAGCAGGAGGCAGCAGAAGTAACAACAGTGGTTGCAGTGAGTAAGCTCTGGAGGCAGACCTATCTTATTTGCATTTTCAAATGACTTAGCTTCTTCATCTGTTAGAATACATTTCTCATAAAAGAGAAATAAGGACAAATCACTGATGTTGTTACCTTCACTAGGTGGAGGCCAGTCTCTCACTTGGAGTAAACTGGTGTAAACACACTGAAAGCAGTGAATTAATGCTTATTCACAACAACCTGAGGATCTGTATTTTCATACATGAATACAAGCCCATAAAGGGAGTAGAACTAGGCAACAACTGATACTAGATTGATTTTCTCATTTTCCGAATCTGGCAGCATGTTATGCATCCCAGGAGCAGATTTGCCTCTGGCTTAATACTTGCCTACATATATAACATTTCAGAGGATAATGCTGAAGTCTTTGCCTTTACTAATTTTAGTATTTGTCCATTTCACAAATCTCAGCTCACTTTCTCCTGCTTCATTTCCTCACGATTCTGTGGCACACTAGCTTACTGCAAATGAAAAATACCAGCTCTGCAAACTGGCGGATGCAGAAAAGACCTGCCTTAAATTATTTTTCTTTAAACTGAGCTCATCTACTCACTATGATCACTGGCTCCAAATTTTACAGCACTTGTATTTATCCTCTCTGGAAAGCAGCAGCTGCCTCTCTGCTTATCCGCACTGCGTACCTGTGTGGGCATGGGTATAGGGTTTGCTCTTCTCTGATACTACTTGCATTATGCTGATAATTTCTGAGCAGTCCAAACTCCTAGACACCACACTTACAACACATTACAAATGTGCTAATGAAATTAGTGGACACACCCTATGGCATCTGAAAGTTTCCTTAAGTTGCCCAAGGAGAAACCTTTCCATTTATCCTTGCAAATGACATGAACAAGAAAAGAAGCAAAGTTGTCCATGGCTGCTTGGTGCCTGATTAACACAGTACACACTGCTCCAGTGTGCTTGGAGGATAATAATTCAATTTAAAGGGGTACATTAGAAGCACATGTTGCAGCTGATTCTGTGCACTTTTAATTGGCTTAACTACCAGCTTTAGAGAGAGGAGGTGGAGCTCTTGCTGAGATGTTCCCTCACTACAGAATGACACCACACCACACCACAGGCTGTCAGTTATCCAGAATAAAGTCACTATACCACCCTGATTTCTTTCCCAGTGTTGTTTGCTAATCCCAAAAGTTCCTCCTACTCTTATCTTACATTYATCCCTTCAAGTACTAAAGGAAGCAAACTTATACCACGGGATTTCACATTGTGTCACAAAAGCTTGAAAATAAAAAAGTAGCACAAAACATTACTCATTTCTGACATATACCATAACTTCTGTTCCAAAACTGCACCATTACTACACTTTCTGGGAGAAGTTTTATCATCAGTGTTATACCTTTCGTAAATCACTGATCAGTGACCAATAACAATATCATAGTTTTGCCTGTTATCTCATTAACCTGGTATTACTCACCCTCCATCTCATAATGTGTTCAACAGTATTATTATAACATTGCTCTTCCCTTAATTGCTGTTAAAAAGCACAGCGATCAGAGCTCTATCATTTGTGGCAGCAGTTTCCAAACTTTCTACCAGGCTGCTTGCCACCTGGTTTCACTTTGGAGTTGACAATTCCCCTCTGGCTGGCAACCCCCACTGTTGCAGCTGCATTTTTATTAGGGTCAGATGCGCACTCAGGGTGAAGGGCCCTTATACAAGGAACTGTTGTCCTGTGGTGACTTGGCCAGGTCATAAAATCCTTTTCTTCCCCCCACACATTTCCTGTCTATCCTGCAAATTTATTGTAGCAGAATAGTTGTAAGATGGAGACTCCACATTCTGAGTGCCTTGTGAGATGCATTTATTTTTCTCCCAGTGAGACATCTCAAGCTGCAGGATGTGATGGAAGTTCCATCAGCCGAGGCTTTCACGATCAACTGGATGCGACAGTGGAAAAAGGTAGCATCTTTCATTATCCCCTCAGGACAGCAGACTTGGTGATCTAATAGGCCTTTTCCATTTCCTAAAATCTACAAACACCACCAAGTAAATTGTGGCGTCACGCTTTCCCTGCATCAAGTTCAATACGCTTGATGGCTAAGAGGAAAATAACACCCAAAAAGCATCAACACATTTCTAAATTAAACTAATAGGACAGTTCATTTAATCTTTATATTTTACACCTAGAAGCAGGTATAAATAAAAGTTTCTGAAGTTTCAGCATCTTGGTGTCTGATAAAGTCCGAACATTTCCCCTAAACTTATGGTGTGTCCCTATGGCATGTCCTTTAAACTCTACAGTGTGTCCAGGGTCTGTATTGCAACTATTAGGGTAGTATTGTAAATGGTGATGTAAAATATTTTAAAATGCATTTTGCAAAAGTAAATCAGAGTTAATATTTTTCTCTGAATAGTTAGATATAATGGCTTATAAGGAAATATGCAACTGGCTTTGGATTATAAATCAGAGATTCCTGAAACTTACAACCATGCTTCTGCAAACCAAGTTTGCTGGTGGGTGTTACCAAGAGATCCTTTCTGAGTGGCGGATGCAAACTAGTTCCCCAKATCTAAATTTTGAAGGTTAAGGGGAGTCTGTAATCTCAGTCTGAATCCATATCTGAAAATASGTAATAAACACTACAGTGGAGTCTAAATGACTGAATAAAAGCTCCTTTGAACCACAAGGAAGCCAAAGTCAAATCTAAACTTTCTAAGATGTTCTGTAGGTCTGTAATTATTTCAAGGGAAGTTGAAGATGTTCAACAGCTCTGAAAAATCACAGCCTAAATTGTACAGAACACATGGCAATACAGGTGGTGGTATTATTACTCCCTGCCTCAGAAGTTTTGGGAGACACAGTCCCCAAGGTAGACTCTTTCAGGTTCCAGCCAGTGCAATCACTTTAGTTACATAAGCCACTTTCTCAAAATGCATGACTAGTTAATGCTTTTGTACTCAAAGATACAGGTCTTTAGCATTTTAAAATGTTATTAGTGGAATTGAGGGATCTTCCTTTGAGAAAAGCAGCTTCTAATATTTTACAAAGAAAAAACTATTAAACAAAGAAGAGAAACATTAAAGTTTAATGCTGAGCTTTCAATGTCCTATTTTTCACAATTTAACCTCAGCCTTCTCCATTCATTTATTGTCATCAGTTAAAAACTAACTTGAACACTTCTTTCAAACAAGGAATGTGCCTGCAGAGTTCTGTTTMATTTTCTGGTGATACCTGAAGGTCGCCAGCATTGGCACAACTTCCATCATTTGAATGACTACCATTACTTGTAATACCATTTCCTTATTTAAGGGTCTTCTGTGAGATGATAATAACAAGCCCTAAATTTCTACTACTATTAGAACCAATGATCATCAAGGAAACAGATCTGTTCTAACTTAGAAAAGGAAGAAAACTGAGAGGGAACAGCCTACAGTGAGAAGTCCCTCCCAAATGAGTCTGAAAACAGAAAATTCAGGCTTCTTGTCAGAATCATCCTTGGGCTCCTCTGCATCCTTGGAAGAGTTTAATTCTTTCTAGCGACCAAATGAGAAATAAGGGGATAACTGCCTCATAACTTTGGTGCGCTAGCAAAATGCCAGCATGAAAGAAAAATAAAAACCCATCCACCCATAAACCAAAACAGGTGGCAGAAGGCAGCCAGACCCAGGGATTTTTATACCTTACCTTTTCTGCCACGTACAGCATTATATTTTAGCCAACTGCTTGGATTTTATTATCTTTTCATGCCCAAGGATTGAGGTGCACCCTGCGAGGGTATGTGTTATGAAGCAATACAAAGGATAGTGGATTTTACTCAAAGCAGTATCTTTCACACATATGTCCACAGATCTGTCTGTGAAGGCTGCAGTCACAGAGCCTGGTTCAACTTCAGTCACTCAAGTTTCTTAGCCAAAGGTCTGATTATGTTACCACTTTGTTTCATCATACCCTTTCTCTAGGGTCACTCATGCTAGCTCATTCTCCTCCCTATCGCTCTATCTGTAATTATACTGTTATCTAAGTTACTATTTTAATTTCTCACCATCCTCTGTCCCCAGTGCATAGTCTGTACTGATCTCACTTCCCCATTCTTCCAGGCTGTGAGCTTCAGGTGTTTAGTTTGTCTCCTTACCCACATGAAAATACTTAAGAGTGCTATTTTCTCCTCAACCAGACAGGCAAATATTTGTGTTTCATTGCATAAGTGGTCACAGGAAACAAAATAAAATGTTTTGGGAAGGCTGACTGTCAAGTTGACTTTGCTTTAGAATTTGAGAGATCTCTATTTCCCCCACACTGTGCCTGTGGCTGTGCAAGCATGCACGTGCATGTGTGTGTCTTTTTAATTTGCCACACACTTCCTTGCAATTCTGCTGCTTTAGAGCGCGTGTGGGTTCCCACTTATGCCGAGTACTTCCCACACATCCCTGTTTAAGAGTCATGTTGAAACCAACTGAACTCTCCAGAAACACAGGAGCCTGAGCTGGCATTTCCCAGCACAGGACTGGAGTTTAAATGGAAACCATTTTACAACCTTAATTACATGGCACACTTGCCACAGCTATCAGTAATGGATGCTTGCTTAGTTAGCCAAAGAAATCATTCTTCAAGCAAATGCTTTCTACTACCTTCAAATAAGCTTTTAAAACTCACATCTCCAATTTGTTTGTTTAAAAATCCAATGAACATACATATTTATAAATAGTTTCAACAAGTATAGCATGCTGGATAGAATACAAAATATGGTAAGTAACACAGCACATGACAAAAAACATGTTCATGCCTTTGTTGAATGCATGACCTTTTGGGGGCATAGATCTCAACCAGCTTTTGATTTTATATCTGGACCCAGCAGCTCTTTTCTTCAAGATGCATTTGAAGTTGTGATATTGGTGTGAAAGATATAAATATACTAATAGTACCATGTAACTTGAAAGATACATTTCATTATACAAGTCCCTATTTCCTTATGGGTTTAAAGTTACATCAAAGTTATCCAAGATCTTAACACAATTCCTTCTTAAACACGTAACTCCTTCATTCAGTTTACTTAATTTCTGGCTTTTTTTTTTCCTGACTCAGGAATAGGCTACACTAATTTAGATGTAAATGAAACTTCCAGCAGGCTGCTGCACCCCTTGTATTCAGCCAAATATGTACTTTGACTCCAGCTTTTTACTATTATGATTTTGATTGCATAACACTAACAAGGCATTTTACACATAATAGTCTTTAGGGATTATTCTTGGGTGGTTACAGCTGCTCAGCCTCTGTCTCTCACATTATAACACCACACAGACCCAGCAGTTCTTAGGAGGTATTCATTTATGTTGACCAGACCACATATTGTTGGATAATGCAGACGGCCCACAAAAGTAGAAGTTTTCCTCCTTGCCTCCTATCGCAAGAGGAGGTTGGACACATCTCTCTTGCATCACCCTCATGTGAATGCTATTGTCCTGCAGCCTGTGACTTCTTCCCCTCCCCTGTGCCATCATGGGAGGGAATCAGTTCATAAACTGCTGAAATCAATCTCAAAAGGGCATTTGTTTTTCTTGTGCTTAAAGGTAGTCCTGGGATGGAAGAAGGGAGGTGACTGCTTTTTTTCCTTCGAGTTGCTTAAGTGTTGGTGCTTCAAAAATGAAATCAGATGAATAGCTCATGGATAGGGGTTACGTTATAACACTTTAAACACACACGAAAACTTACTCAAGAGATTTCCAGGCCAAGTGGCTTCACTTCATTTTGGACAGTGAGATCTGGATCATTCCAAATCACACAATGAAAAACCAGAGTCGCCAAATGGTCAGCAGAGTCCTTTCCTGAGAGGAAAGTTTCTCAGGAAACTTACACCTGGTCCAATAGGCCTCTCTACCTCAAGAAATCTACCTCAAGGTGAAAGGCAGCTTAAGTGTTGTCTCACCTATGTTCAAAAAACCACAAATTCATTGTCTTTTGCATGATTTTTCTTACGTTTAAAAGGCTCATTTACGTCACATCACAACTGAGACATACTTGAAATGTGTCTTGGATTTAAGTATCAATTGTTGTTTATTAAAATGGTTGTAAACCCTGTCAGATAATGTAGAAATATTGTGACTGAAATATAACTTGGTAATAACCTTTCAGATCTCTATCATGCTCTTCATTTTCTTATTTTCCCCATACTCTCCAAGGTTGATTTTCTTATTTTGCAGACATTTTCCCAGTGAGTTCACGGCTGTCCGAGCTCAGTGCACATCTAGCTAATTTGCTCACATCTGTGGGAAAATAACTGCATTTTGCCAAAAATTCAATGGGTTGACCATTTCAGCCAGGTCACYGAGAGGTCATGCAGCAATAGAATAATCTTAAAGAGGCATTTGTGTATCACTGTGAATGGCCCATGCTTTTATAAAATGATTACAAGCTCTGACTCATGACAGTTGCAGACAGCTGGGTTACATTTCTCCCTTTGCTCAGCTTGATTCTGCCCAAGAGGAAGAATCTCTATCTTGCATTCTCTTATCTTCAGCTCTCTTTAAATAAAATGAGATATTTCTCAGGCAGAACAAATAAGAATTAGATCTCTCTGCGAGAAGACATACTGATGTAGCCAGGTTCAGCCTGTGCCCTTCTGACTGTGCACCCAACTCAAGAAAAATTCCCTGTTTATTTCAGAGACTCTGTACCCTCTTTATGCTTTATTTTGTCTGCAATCTTCTGGGATTTTGTTTTTGTTCTTGTTAATAAAGTGGGCTTTCTTTTTAGTTTTTTTTAGTTTAAGTTAGCATATCATGAGCATGTGTCCCTTTCCCTCATCCAAAATTGTTGCTCTAATTTTCCAAGAATCTAAATAGAATCAAAATTAACCTGCTTGTGTCAAGACAGTTTTAATCCTGTACCTTAACAGTTTCACACTGAGTTGACTTCAGCAAGGCTTTCGACACTGTCTCCCATAACAT
>NW_020448320.1:1160996-1166740 GCF_003343035.1 Apteryx rowi
AAACTGAAACACAAGAAGTTCCATCTGAATATGAGGAAAAACTTCTTCACTGTGAGAATGACTGAGCACTGGAGCAGGTTGCCCAGAGAGGTTGTGGAGTCTCCATCYGTGAAGACACTCAAAAGCCGCCTGGACGTGATCCTGTGCAACGTGCTCTAGGTGACCYTGCTTGAGCAGGGGGGTTGGACTAGATGATCTGCAGAGGTCCCTTCCAACAGCAGCGATTCTGTGATTCTGTGAGCTTTCTCATAGGCATGTCAACAGGCCAATATTTTTAGGTAGACACTATAGATACTATAAATTAGATAAAGTCTGGATAAATTACATAAAACACTGGTGTATAGCTGGGTACACTAAYCATGCGTATAATAAAATGGAGAAAGAGCATCCTGAGGCTAATGGGAGCATCAGTACCATATGCCTTTAACATGGTTTGCAATTATCTCCGTTAAAGATTTGCAAATTTTTGTATTTCCTTTTTTGGAAAAAGTTGGAAATAAAAACAGGGAAAAGCTTTTCGGGAAAATATTTACAGGCTCATGACTGAAAGTGCAGGAGTTGATTAATATTAGTAATAATACTATAAAGCTTTTTTGTTTTGTTTGGAAGAGGAAAGGTAGCTTGAAAAAATGTTGGCATAGTTCTGCTGCATAAAACAAAACTAAAACAACCCAATGGAACTCACACACTTGTAACTGGCAGAACAAAAAGTGAAAAAAAAAATTAAAGCAAAATTTGTTCAGGGTTTCCCCCGAATAGACAGAATTTCAGATCTGAGATTTCCCATTCTACTTCAGTTCTATTTATACAGTTCCATTCCATTTGCTCAAATACCTGTTACCCATGTAAGCCACAAGGAGGAGTGCATGTCATCAGAGATAACTTCACAAAAAAACAAACAAATCGTATTATACCTGCTTCATTAGTGCTTATGCCTCTATTTTGAGGAAGACAAAGGTCTGGATTCATACCACCATTCTAGTTTTAGGGGCCCACTTGTGCTGGATTCCTCCTATAACAGACAGAGACTGACGCTCCTCTTTTCAGAGGGTGACTTAGCTCACCCACAGCTAGAATCAGCCCCCCGAAGAGATGCCCTCCAGTAAGGTGCTTGAGACAAATGGAAGGATACTGTGCCAGAATGCCCCTGCTCTCTGATTCTGAGCATACCTTACATAGATATATGACATATATGTTTTTTTGGGGAGCATTTGTGGGCACACATGTATGCTAGGGAAGATCTTTCTGAAGTACTTCCCTTCAGTCTTCTAAATACATCAGCCCACGAGGACAAAGGTATGAGGGGTGAAATGGATATGCACAGTGTAGACCTTTCTAGTGTTAAGACAGAAGTTGAAATTCTAAAATACCACTCAGAGAGGAGTTTATTCAACTTCCTCCATGCAATAGAAATGACCTCCATGCCAACAGATCACTTTGAAACAGGACAAGAATTGTCAGGGCTCAGGGCAACAAACAGGGCTGCGGATCTACAGTCACGCAGATCTAATAGTCCCAAGTTGCATGATAAAGCCAGCGTGCCGAGAGAAGATTGCAAAGTAACCTAGGCCCTGAGCTACACTTGGGCTGCTATGAAATTTTACCTTTGCCTCCAGTCCTCCTTCACAAACAAACCTAATGTCTGCGGAGATGTTTTACTCCAGATTCATATTTCAGAGCAGTTAGCAGTGAAAATGTTGATCATCACATGATTTAAATAAACATATCTTTAAGAAAAGTAGATTCTTAAGATGAATCAAATAATTTTGGGAAGCCTTTTAGCACTGTTAGTTCAGATTCTTTTGTTAAAGCATACAGGTTCAGCAAAAAAAAAAAACACCCCCCCCCAAAAGCATGCATCACTTGCAACAACAAAGTTGGGGGAGGGGTTTTGCAATTTGAAGGACTGCAGAAACCTGATTTCATTCATTCCTGTGAAATAAAATTGCAGTGGGCAACGAGAACAATCAGACTTTGTCATAACAGGATTTCCCTCCAAAACCTGTTAAAAGACAGCAGCATTCAAAATCAATGAATTTTCTAGTGGTCCATCCATGTGTTAGATAAGCACATGGGACAACGTTAACCCTGTATTCCATTTTAACATGAGCGTGTCTGCCTGGGCAGATTTATTCCCCACCAAGGGAATAAATGAATAACTGACATCTTCCTCCTTGTCTTAAGTCTGTACTTGCACTATCGCCTGCCTTACAGTGAGTCTAAATCAAATCTACAAATGTTCAGGACATATAAAAGAATAAATTAAACTAGAACCCAGAAAAAAAATAGCACTGCAGTAACACTGCCCAGCTATCTTCATTTTCTCTAGCCTTAGTTTCTGTCAGAGCCTCCTTAGGTGTTCTGCTGTGCTCATGTTTGTTAAGAACTTGTTTCAGAGTTGGGATTTTAGTTATGCGAGAGGGCTTTGCTCCTGGAAAGGTAAAGCTGCAGGGATGCCCAGACTGCTGCAGGCCAGCAGTCAGAGCCTGATCCACCAGGCCCACCTGCAGGCTGATACAGAGCAGTGCCCTGAAACGGGAATGGTAGAGGAGAGGAAAGATGCAAATGCAGTTGGGGCTTTCTTATCCAGCAGCTCTGTGAAGCTTAGCAGAGACTTTCCAGATGCAGGTGCACAGAGACAATCGCCAGCTGTGAGTAAGCAGGCAGCAGTGAAGAGGCTGTTGGGAAGAGGCAGGCAGATACCAAAGCTGGCAGGAGCAGCCACTGGAGCTGCAACGACATCATGAGACTGTTTTGTCACTTTGCCTCCATCTGCTCTGCTGTCACGATTGCCTGTTTGCTCCCACTTCCCCCTCTCTGTTCCTGAAAGATCCACCTCAGCTATCCCCTAGACCATTCCTCTCCTTTGCTTCCCCTCATGAAACCTTTGCAGGCCGCTGCAAATCAAGCACCTTCCTCTTCCCTACAGTTCTTCTCTTTAGCCTTTAGCTGCTCTGAGGCAAGGCACTTTCTCCAAGTTCCTACAGTACCAGCCATCTTAGGAGGGCAGTGGCCCTGTGAAATCCCACCAATCTCCTGGTTTCACAGTCCTTCTGTGCTTGGTGGTGTTATAATACTTTCTTGGTATTGTGAAATAATTAAATGCTGCCACCAGTGCTGCCCAGCACACTGAGGACACAATTAGCAGAGTGCACATAAATAATACCAACAAGACTTTGTGACTTGCATGTGGAATAAAAGTTACTTAATTTTGTGGAAAACACACTTCTGATCATTTAGTAAAACAAGCAAAACCACGTTATTCTCCTTTCTTCTTCACACATATGCAGCCATCTACCCGCCTGTGTACTAAAGAATCTCTTAAAGGCAATTTCACATACTATTTTTAAAAGTTATAAATAGTTCTCTTAAAACACTAAGTGATGCAATCAAGTGAGATGGTCTGATAAGAAAATGGAGAAAGATTGAGAGAGAAAAGTCACATATACAGGTGTAAAGTCACATACCCTTGTACAAAGTGAAATTATTCTAATTATAACTTTCCGATGCTTTTAAGACAGGTACTGACATCAGACAGAGAAAAGGGGAGCGGAGACCACGGACACCAGTTCTCAACTTCTCTGCCAATGTGAGACATCGCACTAGAACAGCCAAACTATAACTAGACAGGATAAGAAATGTGCAACACTGCTAGGGTTTCCAGTACACTACGTTCTGGGTTTTACAAAGCATCAGCACCAATTCACTGTCAGTCTTCTTCCACACAGCCTGTCAAGGTCCAAAATTGAGGGCAGACTCAAAAGCCACAAAGATTGCATCATGCATGCAGGGATCTGTCCCTCAAGATGCCATAAAACCCTCTGGCATCCCTCAATACCTGTTGGCAAGGCTTCCTGATATTTATAAGTGGCCATGATCCTCTGTTCATTAACAAAAGCAATCTTGCACAGCTTCATAGCCTGCTATGCTGGCCCTCCTAGAAAGGCTTTTGCTTGCAGAGACAAAAGTCTTAAAATTCTTAAAAGCCTCCTCACCTCCGCTCCTACCACTCTGGCCAGGTGCTCATTAATGGATTTGAGGGCTTTCCACTCATTACCATCCACACTGCGAATTGGGAACCCTAATTTATCCCTCTGCCTCTGGCACCCCTCCTGGTCTCTCTGCCATCGCTGTGCATTGTGGCTCCCTACTCTATATTGCTTCTTCCCACTCTACTTCTGTCACAAGATTTTCTGTTTACTCTCAACCAGAGAAACAGTGCTATTCCTGTCCAACTGCGGGCTGCCTCAGCATCCAGAGGCAACTATGAGCCTCATGCTCACCTGCCTCCTCATGCTCAACACAAGGGTTTTCTCCTGTTTCTTGCCACACAATCTGTTTCTCAGTCTCTTAGGGCCACAATTTCTTGGAATATGATCTAAACTGGGCTGGTAGCACAGTTAAAGGCCAGGGTCTCCTGCCCTCTTGCACACTGGTTTCTAGATTATATAAAATACTCTTATCCCTTTGGGCTAGGGAAACTACTTTGCCAGTGCATGGGACTTCCCATTACAGTACTGTCAGCTTTTCTTAGCAATTTTAGCTAGGCCAGATCATGGCTTATTTTCTGTATCTTGYAGTACTTGTGAAACGGTACACTTCATTTTCTGAAGTCACATCAGAGACTGGGACCCAGGTCAATTTAATCTCTTTGGAGAATATTAGGCCAAAAAAAGGTGCAGATTGTAAATGTAGCCTTACAAAGCAATTCAGTTTTGCATGTAAGTGATCTTATTGCTTCATAGTTRCACTGTGCAGTGACTTTGCAATGCATGTCTAATAGTCCGGAGCACTGGCAAATGTTTTTCATTGCTTTTCTGTAGCTATTTCAGTAGGGTTTTGATTGTTTTCGCTATCTGTCCTATTTATTAACACCTTTGGTTTGCCTAAAGGCATCTAATGGAAGCATTAAAAAGTTAGGACTAGGCATCCAACCACRTATTAGTCTGTGAATGAAAATTTTTCCTTTAGCTGGAAATGTTTTGATTTCAGCACGACTTCTAATCATCAGTTGGAACAAGAAACAGCAGGCAACACAATCTACTTATGTGCTCAGAACTGTCTGCAGGAAAGTTACAAATACTAATAAGGATTAAGCTTAACCATAAAAATCATACTACATAAAAATAAATAAGGGTATGCTGCCTTTAAGAGCTAAGGTAGCATTCTTATTCAAAATAAACATAAATGTCATCATGAGCATTCTGCAAATCCTGGTAGTGACCACATAAACCAATCTTGAAATCACAGAATCACAGAATCGCTGAGGTTGGAAGGGACCTCTGGAGATCATTTAGTCCAACCTCCCTGCTCAAGCAGGGTCACCTAGAGCACSTTGCACAGGATCACGTCCAGGCGGGTTTTGAATATCTCCGGAGAAGGAGACTCCACAACCTCTCTGGGCAACCTGTTCCAGTGCTCTGTCACCCTCACAGTGAARAAGTTTTTCCTCATGTTCGGATGGAACTGCCTGTGTTTCAGTTTGTGCCCATTGCCTTGCGTCCTGTCGCTCGGCACCACTGAAAAGAGTCTGGYCCCATCCTCTCGACACCCTCCCTTCAGATACTTGTACACGTTGATAAGATCTCCTCTTGGCCTTCTCTTCTCCAGGCTAAACAGGCCCAACTCTCCCAGCCTTTCCTCATAGGAGAGATGCTCCAGTCCCCTAATCGTCTTCATAGCCCTTCGCTGGACTTGCTCCAGTAGTGCCACATCCCTCTTGTACTGGGGAGCCCAGAACTGGA
>NW_020448320.1:1167205-1206294 GCF_003343035.1 Apteryx rowi
CTCTGAGCTCTGCCATTCAGCCAGTTCTCAATCCACCTCACTGTCCACTCATCTAGCCCACACTTCCTGAGCTTGTCTGTGAGGATGTTATGGGAGACAGTGTCGAAAGCCTTGCTGAAGTCAAGGGAACACAATAAATTAAAAACTCATAGGAAGAGGACTAGATGCTCTGGAGGTATCTTCCATAGATTTCCAACACTTAGAATACTTGTTACCAATTTAAATCTTGCCCAGATCATGAGGGTCTGAACTGAGAGAATCATCAACAGCAATCAATTAATACTAGCAAATTTCTCTCTTTTTGTACTCTCTGTAAATCATTATTCACAGCATATGAGTCATGATTTAATAATTTAGAAATCCATGTTTTATGTATCATTTCAGCCTATGGAATGCTTGCAAATTATTTGCTATTCATAATTTGTTGTCTGCACTACAAATTTGCTCACAGTTCAATTTGACAAAGTACAACAATGTTCTTTTTACAAGTTCTGTTTCCATTCTATACAATTAAAAATAAATTAAACTTCTGTTATGTACTAGTTAAAAAAAACCTAGTAAAATAAGATTTTTTTGCTGAAAGTTATTTGCTGTTGCTGTCAGAATAGGATTTGATCCAAAGACAAATACATTCCTGGATAGAGATAATTCAGGTATTAAGTGCTTTTCTTTCAAGCTAAGAGAAAAGAACACCTAGGCCTACCATCACAGGGGATAACTAACAAGGAATGTATTGTCCAAGGCAATGTACAATATAGCTACGATTCAGTAAAAATCCACATATGTTTACCTTTTCTGTAAAAGCAAGTGCTATGAACTGAAATTTGCATAATGTGGCATTAAAAGCAGAACAGTCATGAGGAAGTCATCATGATGCGAGACAGCTTCTTGAGCTCAGAAAGCGGTGGACAAAGAGGGTAAAAGATTTCCAACCAAAAGAACAGACCTTGACTGTCGTCACTGGGTTCAGAGGAACTTCTGTATTTGTAAATGATTGGACTACTCCTCACACCCTCCTCTGCCAAAACCCTACCTGAAGCATCCATGTCTTTTCTACTACTGTGACATTCTCTGGAATTCTATTCATAGCATCCCTCTTACATTGCATCCAACATTTCCACAAACAGCTGATCACCAAACTTATGGAGTGGAACCCATAGGACAGAGGACATCTGTAAAGCTTGTGGACTTCATGAAGTCTGCTCTGAAAACAGAAACAGTAAAGTCTCTACAGAAGTTTCATGGTTCTGTTCCTAGATTTCTTCCTTTTTGACTTTTTTTCTGGATAACTCTGAAGTGCTAAAAAATAAAATGCAATTGAAGTAGCTAGGACAGGACTTATAAAACAAATATTCATGGAGAATATTCTTCATACAAATGTGTTTGAGACATCCTCTATCTATGAACATGCTAGTCAACCATTCATCTGGCGGTGTGATCACAGAAAGCCAGAGAGGTAGTGGAGACCTTCAAAGAGAATTTCCAGATTCTCTGACAGTTGGATACGTTTTTACATTAGCTGCCTGCTCACCAAAGAAGTTTTTGTCTCACTGAAATTAATAAAAACTACTGATGCTAGTTCAGCCAGAGTTTCACCCCGATGACTTAATGGCATATGTGAAATACATTCTCTGTCTTGGTCCAGCTCCAAGAGGTTGTGTGACAGAAGTATTGTAACAAAACAAAGTGAGCTTGAAATTCAAGGTTCTTCAGATTTCATTGAAAATTCACAAATTGGTCTATTTTCCCAGAGAAATGGGACAGGTGTCAAGCAAAAATAGACTCCTTTTCTGAGAAAACATGGGTTTACCATCAAAAACATTGCAATTTCCATTTAGGCATTTTTCACTGTGAAAAATAGCTACCCTAATGAAACTGTGAAYGAAGCCTGATTTGGGAGAAGAGTTGGAAATGAAACAGCAAAAAGCAACCCAAATGTTAAAGTTCACAAAACAAAATATGTAAATTTTGCAAAGCATTGTGTTGGATGAAACCAGAATTAAAACGTTACTCCATTCTAGCAATTTCCAGAAATTATTGGAAGTATTCCAGTTAATACAACTGGGTTTTACATCAGGTTCCTGGTAACTGTGGGATATTAATCACTTTTTTTTTACAAAGAGACAGTTCCTTATGCCACAGCTGAGATGCACTGGTTAGGCAGTTTCTGAAAGACTGTACATTTATTGTTTGGATGGTATTAGTTGTATTTGAAAAAAAAATTATCTCCTTTTGCTCAAAGTCAACACAGCACCTCTTCTGAGCATTCAGTTCTCTTAAAAAGAACCTTTAGCACTGTACTTGAAAGTAAAAATATCACAGAGTGCTGCACACAGTTCCATAAAATGTACTTCAGTACATCATTCTTCATCACGCTTTCACAACATTCTTTTGACAGGMGATTACAAGGGAAAGGTAATCTTAGAGCTACATTTAGGAGGGAAAAGTAACTTGGCTGCCTGGAACATGAAAGAATGCTACAAATTAGATCTAGTAAAATATTATAAAAAGTCATTCATTAGCATACCCATAAAGTACCAAGTTGGCGCTATAGTTATTCAAGAAGGTCAGAATTAGTCCTTCATGTATACTCAGCTCGTCAGTGATTTATTTGCAAGAACTTTTCTGAATATCCCCCAAATCCTATAAGACTCTCTGAAACATTTATTTTTTTAGTCAATACTCAGCCTTTCCTATTTTTCTTCTTCCAAGGAGAAAGTATTCTGTGATAGGAACTGAATAATCCCACAGTTCAAGTGATGAGCAATGGCTAGTCAGAGATGTAAAACGAAGTCCTACTTCTTTCCTACTATTATCTATCTTTGCTGCAGTGGTCACTAGTTATCATCAGTGATACAAACAGGTAATTTGGATATAATATTTGAAGGGAGGACTGTTTAAGATTCTTAGATGGTGTTTGTGACTAGAACATAAGAACTGGTACACTGGATTAAACTATTGACTCATCTAATTAATATCCCAGTCCTACAAGGCATCATTACCAAAATGTTTTCCAGTAAAATGCAAAAGGATTACCACAGCTGAAGTTTTGCAGTTAGTCAGGCAGCTTGTGCCTTGGTGTACAAGTGTTTTTCTGCTTAAAAATTTATTTTGTCCTGCCTAATACAACTGTGGAAGTTGTCACGAACCACGGTAAGTCTTTTGTCTTTAAAGAAATCTACTAAATAAAGGCAAATGGATTTTGAAAATAAMAAATCATTTGGATAAAGTACAATTGATTTTTTAACAACAGGCAAACACCAACAGAGTCAAAAGGTAAATTAATCAGATAACATATTTTCAATTTAGCCACTTCTACTTCAGTTATATGGGTCTACACAAATGATGATGACCCACTCATCAACAAGGAATAACTCAGGGACAGAGATAACCCTGGTTTAAAGAGAATACAGGGTGGGAAACATTGATTGATGGACAAAAATGTGTTCTAAACCAAACTGAATTTGAATTAAAAAGGGTAAAAGATCATAGTGTAGAAGGAAAGCAGTAGAGTTAGGAGAAAAAAAGGTACTTGTTTGTTCATGGTAAGTGTGTGAGTCAATATTGTTAATTAGCTTATTAACTGGACAAGATGAAAAGCAGAATCCTCAGTTTATCATCTCCTTGTATATCACGTGAAAAATTTATTTCACCAAGAGGGAAGGGATGATTTTGAAAGAGAAAGTAGGCAGTGAGAGCCAGTCCTACCAAGATCTGGAATGTACTTCCAACTGCTGGCCTGTAGTGAGCCTCCAGACCCAGCAATGGGAATACACAGAACTGGACATTTTTATTTCAGAGCTTAGACACCAACTGAGTCACCTTCCATGAAGGGATCTTCCATTCTGCACTGAGTGGGAGGGCAGGCAGATAAACAAACATTCATGGTCTCCAGGCAGAAAAGTAGTACAGAGACGTACTTGTTTTCCTGTGCATCTTCATCTTTGTGAAAACATTGCTCCTCTAAGACATTGTTTTTCTTAGGATAAGAAGATCAGGGTCTCACAATACTGAAGAGTCATATTAACTAAGATTGATGCTAAAGATGATCTTGCAGTCAGCAGAAAGAAGGATAAGGCATGCTAGGAGTGCATTCGTTAGCACAGTTCCTCAAAGTCCTGTTCTAGCAGGTTAATTTCCCAGTAAAGGTAAACCTCAGGGGCATAGGACACAACTCACACCAGGGCAGCTGCAGCAGAATGACTCTGTCCAACCATAATGAGGCCCAGATACCGCAGAGAAATATCTAGGTCATCTTTGTGAGGAAAATGGGAAAGTCACAGGGCTCACTGATGAACTATGCAAATCTTTCAAATGATGTGGGCTTGTGGAAATGAAAAGATAGGTGAAAAATCTCTGCAGAAAATCATGAAGGAAAAGAAGAACACACCCTATAAAGTTTTACTGTAGGTTTTCCTGCATGAGGAAATGATCAGTTTGCCTATTAGCATGGGGCCCATTTCATCTAGAATTTATTTGCTAGGATGGATATTGAGGCTGCATTATCCCACGTTGGTATTTTTTTGAGCTGTGGGTGTTCTGCATGATTAACAAAGACAAATATAATCTTTTACTAAGGTTTATTCCCATCTAGGCAATTGGATTTAGTCCATAACAGAGAAAATCAAAYACAGGATTAGGAAATGCCATTTTGCTCAAATACAAGCTTGTCAACATATGGAATTTGTGTAGAAATATATTCAAATGGGCATTTGCAGGATGTTTGAACAAGGAATGGTATTTTCTTTTTTTTTTTCTTTTTTCGGTTGAATGTATTACTCCTCAGAGCAAGTAGCTAATAGAGTTGGCAGAAGGCATGGAGTGTGCAAGTAGTCACTGAACGGTTCTGTTTAATAAAAGTACCTTGACCTCAATCTGCAGCATCCTTCTCAATGTTACTTTATTCTGTTTTTTTTTCAAAGGAACTCAGATGTGTCCCTTTCAATAACTGCACTCTGACTTATAATATTTCTGAGAGGTGGGCCAAAGCATCAGGGGCTCTAAAAATGAAGGCAGGGTATTTTCACACAACTGGTGTTGCCCATATTTGAAGTCAGATATTTGGCAAAACAGGAAACACATCTAGATCCAAAAAAGAAACAAAAAATAACATTGTAAACACATACAGGACTTCAGTGTCCATATTCTGGACATGTCCAAAACTTTGCTTATGAAATCTGTCTACCAAGACATCATTGAACCCTTGAAGCATTTAAAATTTTTAAGTATCCCAGTTTTACCTTAAAGTATATTGGTTGTCTAAGGCTCTGCTACTGGGTAATGCCCAGATCTTCTGTAGCCTTTTGGCCTACCTCAGACCCAGTCCTGATCAGGATCCAGAAATTAAGGTGTTCTTTTTTGCTTATATATCCTAAGATTCCCTTGAGCACTTATTGGATTGGCATCTGCTGAAAGATAGATGTGACTGCCATTTTCACCTCCTGTTGTATGCCATAACCGAGCATTACAAGAGGAGGAATGATAGAGAAGCTCCATTCCTCCTTCTGTCTGAACCCATTACAACATATTAGCTAGTGCTAAAATCATCAGGACTGTGGCTGCTGTTGGGTGGAAATGCTCTTTATGCTTCTTGTTGAAATGTACCCTCTACACAAAAAAATAGCGTTTACAATTCACAGGGCTAAATAAGACTCCCTAGCTTGAAATACAGAATCACTTGCTTTAGTCAACAAGTAAAAGATGGAACCATGTGCTTTAACCATTGGAGAGTTTTGCACGTTGTTTCTGTAAATATTTATCATTTTGTTCTGCATGCTGGCACAGGCAAGAATGGATATTGCCCTTTATCCAGACTATCTCTAAACTTGGCGGGCGGGGGACTCTTCTGGGAGGAAATGAAAAAATGTAAGTTTGAATTCCATTGAGATTATGAGGGAGAGAAGCATGTTTAGGTCTCCACGTCCTGTGCAAGTTTGCTAATAAAAAGACTAAGGAATAAAAGGGACTGGAAAGAGGTGTGGGCAGCACCATCTGCTCCTGTTTTTAAATGAAAAAGACAGATTTCATGCTCTAGTCTCCAAGGAAAGGACGTGAGGGTCTACTTTAGAGGGATGATTTCATTTTGCCACCCTTAATGGAGAAAGACTCCCATATGGCTTTGCGCAATTCAAACCACAGCCCTACCTTTGAATTTCCCATGAGTTCAGCAGCCCAAGTGACTCCCCGGCTGAGCACGCCAACTTCAGCGCACTATTAGCTACGTCCCATTGCGAGGCAGCTACCTTTCCCAGTGCAACACTGCGCTATGGAAAGAGCCATGGTGCCTCGTACAACGCTTCATGTCAGCACTGGGCACTGCCATACCCTCACCGACTCCTGGGAGCCCGCTCAAAATATTTTCTTTTGGGGAACTATTGCCTCAGGTCACTCCCTCTGAGCGACCCGCTGCACAGCACACATTAGCAGCCAGCTGATGACCACTGAACTGTGACTACCCACAGCCCCTGCTGGAGCTCAGTGGGACATCTGTTCATCTGTCACCAAGGGAGCACTGGCCTTTTCTCTTTGCAGTGACGCTATTAGATGTGCCCATCCGTATCGCTGGCTGCAGAACCAGGCTCGCAATCAGGCAGTTAGGATGGCTTTTGTTTTGCTTTTCAGACATTCCCCTGTTGATGTAAACATCTGCTGTCCTTAGTTATGACAGCAGAAAAGCGGCTGTTACAAACCAAACCACGTAAATTGTCAACAGTTAAGCTGTCTGTGCCTCTAACCAGTTGCAAAACAGCAGCGAGAGCTGCAGCAGATTTCTTACTATCATATGCCAATCTACTGCTCTGCTATATGGTTCCCATGTTTCTCTCTGCTTACTTCAACAGGATGAATAGATAAACAGAATAGTCTGTCTCTGACGATGGCTGTGATAACACTCATCATTACACCCACAACACCAAAATATGAAGGCTTTCATAAAGAGCTGCTGCATGCCATATAAATTGGTTACTCACTATTCACTAATGCTGTTAGTTAACAAACGCTCAGTGTTGTTTCATTAGTTCCCTTGACAGAGTAAGGCGGCTGTTCCTGGGAAAAATATTCCTTTGAGAGCGATACGATGAAGCTGGAGTTCTGCTCATTTGGCTATACACTACCAAAGGGCTTAAAAAACACAGACTCCTGCCAGAACAAATCTGAAATCAGTGGCTTTTGTCCGAAGAGCGTGAAATCCTCCATGCAGCAGGTCTGGGATTGTTAACCTCGGTTGTTAGCATTCCACAGGTATCAGCAGCAAGCACATTCCCAAGAAGTTAGAGCACATTTTACTATATACCAAGGTATCACTGTAAATTTTATTTAAGTCCCAGCTAATAAAAGAAATAAGCACAACTTCGAGGAGGGAAGAGAGGGAGCTCAACTTTCACACATGACACCAAACTAAATTTTTAAAAACAAGACGATCTGCTCCCTCTCCAGATATCTAATGGGCAGCACAAAAGCACAAAGGAGGTAGTCTGAATTACTTAAATAATCTGATTTTAACTAGTATATTTCCATGTTTGAAGTGTACTATGCTCCCTTACACATTAATTATTCTCTTTACTACATTTTTCATTTTGTGCCTTTAAGGTTTAGAGTCTGATAAACTACCTTTTTACGTGGTTCACTACATTCCCCCCYGCCCCTTCAGTACCATTCTTTAAATTTCTTCTGTGTCTCTTGATAATCTTATTAAATCCTTAAAAGCTTTAAGCTCCCTTTGCATCTGCACACTAATGCTTCCCTTTATTTATCTGAAATACTATTCTATCTTCACTCAAATGTCTACTAGAAATGTGGTTATGATGCACATCCTTTTGAGCTGAACTAATGATAAGAAATGTCCTTCATTTATACCTTTAACCTGCTGGTATTAAGATCAGCAGCACACTACAATTCATTGCTATCAGAAATAAACAAAATGATGAAGCTAGACTTAAAAAATACTTTTTTTTTGTATTCAAAAAAAGATCCTTCTAGCATTCTGGGCTTCATTTTTCATGTTGTAGTTACAGTATCTGCCTGTTTTAAAGGCCTGTATTATAGATTTTAAGAGAGAAGGAGTGAGACTTTCAGTTGACTTGATGGTGACTGGACTGGTGGTTACTCAAAAAAACCCAGCCTTTAGTAAACACTGATGTCACTACCAGGGCTGAAGCTACACGCATTTTGTGACTATTTGAAATAAGGGAAGATAATATTGATTGTACCCATGAAACAGAACTTATGTTATTAAGCAACAGGTTAGGATATAAAGATCTTAGAAAACAGGACGGTCTAATAAGAGGGAGTGGGAAGAAGTAGAATGGTCACTGCAGATGATCTGAGCATGTGCTAAACAGGATATTTGAAGGCTTGCTGGGAAAAAAAGTAAATTCATGGAGGCTTTAGGTAGAGCATAAGGAGGACGATACCATATGCTATATATTAAAATTTTAGAGTAATATTTCTGGAGATTCAGATGGGGTATTCCCTTTTTGAAACTAACGATAAACAAAAAGATGGAGATAATTGACAACACTGGAGAGAGAAATTTCTGTTTCCTGATGCTACAGACTATGCCTAAACAGCAAAAGAGAGTTGTAACACAATGCAGCACTCTCATGTTAACTTTAATCTTCTAGAATAGCCAAAATACTATCAAAACGTAATGAAAACAAGCAGTTAAATACAGATGACTTGAATTCTTGTCCCAGAAGCCTGGATCTCTGATTGCACTAAAATGTTACCTGCATTAGCTAAATTAAAGTAGCTCTGCACAGGCACATCCTCTGAGCTTCAGCAAAACAGAGACTAAAGAGCAGTAGGTTTGGGCAGTTTTTTGATGATGGCAGCAGATGCAGGGAAAGGCTTGAGAAAGGTGCTCAGAGGGAGTTCTAAGAAGATTTTCTTCATATGCTCWTAACATAAGGGACAGTAACACTGGCATTAAAACGTTACTCACCAGATAGTGGAGTTTTCACTGGCAATGTGTTTCTGGCTTGTTCTTAGGTTATGATCAGGCATATTCAAGTGGGTAGAGCTGTGTTAAGAGACACAGTTAAAGAGGATGAGGTAATCCAAAAGTAATACGGAAAGTCAAAACTTACATGCAGGTATACATTAAGTTTCACTAAGAAAAGCAACATTAATAACAATAATAAAAAGCCAAACAAAAAACAAGATAGATGACCTACACAGAGTACAGAAGGGGGCTGTGATGGACAGAAGTGTAAAGAGTTCAAAAATATCCACTAACAGAAATAAAACTGGAGTATTTAAATGGGCGTCAATGAAATTCAGGAAACAACGTGCGACAAGTGTAATTCCTTACTTCCTTACTTTCTTTAATGGTGGTTGCTCTGGATTTCATATATTAGCTGATATAATGTCCCAAACTACATGATGAAGCAACTACAAAGCAAAAGACCTTGTTGGGAGTATCGATTAATAGGGAGCCAATTTGCATGAATTTGAAATGTGAGAAACTCCAAAGGATAGCAAGAAGAAAGATTAGAGAGCTGGAAATACAGCTTCCAAGGAATGAGCTAAGGACCGGTGTTATTTTGTAAGAAGGGTGACTTTATGATCATGTTCAAATATGAAAATGAGGAAAAAGAGGCACGGAGGAAGGGAAACGCACCTTTTCCCATGTCTGCTGGGTTAGGACAAGCAAAAATGGGCTTACATCTGCAATGAGTGTGTTTTAGGTAAATTAAGACAGTTGGGAAATACAGGTTGTAATATGTCCATCACTGGAGACTTTTAAAGAACAGGTAAGACAAAAATCTCTCAGGAACACCTCTTTCTGGGACAAGGAGATAGACTAAATAAGTTCCTGAGGCTCCTTCAGCCCCATTTTTAGGACTTTCTGTAGACTCAAGGAGTGTCTGGAAAACAGGACCCTGGCAGTCTTAGGGTTTGCCCCCTGTACTAGTCATGCAAGCCACAGCATTCCTGGATGTAATCTGAAAATGCAGTTGTTCTGCACAAGCTTTCTGTAGAAGATGTTACATCCAGCAAAATCCTCTCTCAGGCACCCCCAGTCTCATTGTTAAGGACTGGGTTCATAGAGGAGACATTTTGGGCTCTGCAACAGAACTACTGTCTGTTCATGAACAAGTCACTTCATTTGCCTGCACCTGCGAAATGAGGAATGTGCTGCTTACCTCACTCATACAACATGGGAGATGGTTATGAAACTTACCTGAATCAAATTCGTAAGTAGTCTGAGATCATTAGATGACAGGTGAAACACACATACAAGCTGTCTTTGTTCTGTATGTAAAGCACATTTGCACTGCCAGAAGACTAATCTTTAATATGGACATAGCATTAAGAATGGTTTGCACATAGGAAAAAAAAAACCTGTAAACTTTAATATTAAGACTATTTTCATGAATATGTAAATGTCATTAACAAGCATTCAGGCCGTGCCACTGTGTGGGCGGGAAGGTGGGGCAGGGGAGGGGAGGGAGAGAGAAGCACCACATGTAAATCTTCCAGGAGCCCTGCAGCGTGCAAGGAGGGGTGAGCCGAGGTCAGGGATTATTTACACAAGAAGAAAAAATGGAGGAAATACTAGATCAGCAGGTGATTAAAGAACACAAAGAAAAACAAGATAACATTCAAACCATTGTATGTGTGTCAATAGCAAATGAAGCCTGTAGGGAAAAAGCCAAAACATTTATCCTGAATTAAACCCAACTGGAGAGCAGTTTACATTAAACAGTGAAATTTGCTCTTTTGAAAGGAGATTTTAAAACAATAAGTTCACGTGCAAACCACGAAAGGGTTTCCTYCCTTGTCTGGACAAACTATTACTATAAAACTCTTCTCCGGAATTCAGAATTAAAATTCCTTTTATTCTTGCCCAGATCTCATCTGGAGTACATTTAACAGAATCAGACATTACAAGTGACTCACTAACAATTAGGCTTCTGCCTCTGAACTGAGCACCCTTTGAATGTGCATGTAGCAGGGAATGTTTGGGGGACACGATTTCTTGTGAGATGAAGTTCTAAAACAGAAACCTTTCTCCAAAAGAAAAACAGAAGAAAATCATTCAGGTGGTAGAAAAAGATGTTTAAACTTCAAATATGCAGCAGGAAGATGATGTTCTCCAAAGAATGTCAAAAGCAGCATCCTTGCAAAAATTAGATTGGAACAGTGAATGGTGTGCAACCTAATTATATTAACAATGTTACAAAAATCCAGAAGCCTAACAGCTGTTTCATATCTGAGCTATGGTAAACAGAGCCTCAGCAATCTCTGCCTGAACCATTCAAACACCAGAAAGAAAATTCAAAGCTGGTTCGGATGTTTATAAGGTAAATACACGAAGAAAGTAAAAAAGTATGGCTCCACTTGACCAGTTCTCCCTAGCTCATTAAATATACAATAAAAAAGAAATGTTTATGCCCCTTTTCTGCTGCTCAGCCTCTCCTAAACAAAAACATTTCCACTTGCACCCAGCGTTCTGGGCTGATTCCTGTCACAGGCGCTCACAGYCACAAGGGGCTACTAACAGCTAGACGGGGATTTCAAAGCAGCACCAAACGCCAAGCCAGCCTGCACCCGCCTGCCTGGGTCAGCGTTTCTCCCCAAGCTAGCGCTGCTGCCAGAACTGCCAACGTATCCTTCCCGCTCCTGCCAGCCACGCTGGGACAAGCTGTGGCACGCTAGCGTTACTCACTCCGGTGTCCCTGAATATTGATCAGGAGTATGCAAAAGTTTATCGCATAGAGAGTGAAGATTTGTCCAAAGAAGCTTTCAAAATTTTTCATGGAGAAAACATGCATCCCTTCTTTCCCCTCTGGCCCAAATCCCAGCCTTAAATTCAGCTCAGTATAACTGAAATGTTTCATTGGAAACATAAAAGGGATTTATGGGTCAATGTATTTCAATACTCTGGCTTCCTAAGGGAAATACTTATTCAAGAGCTTCCAGGCTCTCTGTTAGCTGCCAGTGTGGGTGGACGAGAGCTGGAAACGTGGGAGCAATGACCAGGACCAGAGCTGCCCGGCTTGGGCTCAGGTGTGAGACGCTTCACAAGGCACCCGCCGCAGAGCTCAGAGCTGTGACTGCAACCCCCCCCCAGCTCTAAGGGACCTCCGTTCCCCGACTGACCCGACTCTCCCATTTCCAGAAATTTAGAAAATCATTACAGAAACCCAGAAATGGTGGCAGAGCTCCTATTCTGAACTGCGACAACTATTCATGAAAGATTTATTTTTTGTTACTGAGGTTACTGGTTTGATCCTATGCATTTTTTTCTTTTCTTTCTTTTTTTTTTTTAATCAAAGGAAACAACAGAAGACGCATGATTCATAAAACAGTATTTAATATCATTATATTCTCTTCCCTTTGTGATTTTTATGTATTTCCATAGTCAAACGATCATCTATTTACCTTTCCAAATATCTTGAAAGAGCTTCTTTTTCTTCACTGATTTATATACATAAAAGCCCCTGCCCTGSTTTTTTACTCCTCTGGTTTTCCCACTTCTTGTCAGTCTAATCAGTGTCTTTCCTTTGAGCTGAAAACTGTTCGGCAGAAGAGTGTCTGTACTTAATCTTTTACAAATATATTTTTGGTGCCTAATAAATTGTTCTACTCCTTTTCTATAGCTGTTGGTAAACATAGTGCCAAACTAAAAATTTACATTGCTTTTAAGTTTTACATTGATTAATTTTTAGGAATTTCGAAAGCAAGGTTTCTCTTAATCAAATGGAGTAGGTTTAAATACAGTCAAGAAGCAAACACCCCAAACTGATTAAGATGAGTTAAAAAAAAGGGGGGGGGAGCTGTCTCACTTTGAAATTCTTCTTTTTTTTCCTTTTAAGAATACTTCTAGTACCTTATAAACACCTAACTTCTCACAGAAAACAGGAAAACAGAAAACAAACCCTACTGAAAACAAAACCCCACTTCAGATTTCTAATAAACATGACAGGTAGTTAAAAAAGTTTAAGCCTTAATTTTATGCAAAGAAGAAGTGGTCTTGAACAGTTTCCAAAATTCCATCCACAAAAATGGTGGTTCCGCCATCCCTTTTCAGTCACTACCTTAAGTTAATCTATAATTAAGTCGAATACATTCATAATGCTTTTCCCCACATGTCATTCATTCCTTATCATTTACTACTTGTTCCCCCAGGATTCCTGAGGATCAGCCTCACACCAGGAGCTCACACTGACTAGCAGTGATCACTGCAAAATACTTATTCCTCAGTCACAATCAGCTCTTAAGCTAGCCTGAGCACTCCTCTAACCTTTGGGGATCCCAGAGAGTTGTACTGGAGCCCTAGACATGGCAGACGTATTGCAAGGTGCACTTTCAAGTTTCCTCAGGTGCAAAGGAATTGAACACCTTTGTGTTTGTCACTGCCTTAAAAGAGTAAAGACAGGCACACGCAGAAACCAAACACTCACTGCACATTTGCAAACCTTATAGAAACTGGTGAACAGAAATGAAACAAAACCACATATATTATAGCCACCTATTAATTAGATTAGACCCAAAGGCTTCTCTTTTCTCGAGTACTCTACCGGTAAACTGATACAGATGTTTCACACACTCGGCTGGAGATCCAATTCTACAGCATCCTATAACTATCAGGTTACATGCACACTTGAGGATCTGGATATTCATCCTTCCCTTTATATCTGATGTCATTTGGGGGAGGTTATTTGCAAACAAGGCTCTCCTTTCCCATTCATATGCAATTTTTTAATCCCAAAGCTGCCGAGAAGTAGTTTTAACTACTCATAACTCTTTCTATTTAATGTCTAGGCAGGTGATACCACTTCTGGTCATTTCCAGGAGATATTAACCTTTCCAAGGCAGGAGGAGAAAGTCAGTAATTAGAGGATCTAATGAAAAAATTACTCTTGTCCCTCCCACATACTGACTTTCTCCTCCTGCTTTGGAAATGCTACTAACATTTGGGCATGGCCCATGACAATCATCACCTGCCCAGACAGTAACAGAGGCAGTCAGTGCCTACTCTAGTACCTGAGTAAGTCCTAAATAAATTGCTAAACCATGGCAAGGCAGAACAGCCCTTCCTGCCAGGTAGGACAGTATTGAATCTCAAGCTGAAGTTTCTTCACACTCTACATGCTACAGAATGATATGTGATTTCACACTTCATGCAATCACATAATTCAGATTAAAACATGTAGTTCACAGCTGGCTTTGTTAATGAGCAGAAACAATCACTCTGAAGCAATGACTGGCTTTGGGGTAACCATCTCCACAGGATATTATGGTATAATTACTATACCAYAATCATAGGACTGTTGCAACTCTATGAGTAGAAGAAAGCTTTGCTTTTGAGACCTAGAAGACACTCATCCTATGCAGAAAAGGCACAGAAATTGAGACACATAGAAACAATAAGCACACGTGCTGAAGCAGGTCAGAGGCTCTCCTATGGAAGGAGACAGAGATGCCCACCAGAAAGTTTTCCTATTAATAAAAATGTATTTTAAAAAAATAAAATATCTTCTCCACTGTAGTCGTGCAAGTATTTGTTGTGCATGCAGACACTATGGCTGGCTTATGCGTTCACATTATTCCAAAGGCATTTTAATGTCATTATTTGTAAATGGTTCTTAACAAACTTGCAAAATGGTGAATCGGAGTATCTGATTAGTATGTTACTCAAAGCATCTTCATGGCAAAAAAAAAAAAAAATCATATGGGCTTTCTTCTGTGGTCTACAATACTTGTGTTCTTGAGGTTTGACTAGACACTGCAGGAAAGTAATGTCTCCTGACTTCTGCATAGCCCTCAAGATATCTACTGTGGTACAGACACAGATGCTTTTTTTGGTGAGCATTTTCAGTGTCAAATCACTGATAAAACCAGACAGTTSATATTGCAGCACTTTGAAAGCACATTCTTTCTCATCACTTAAAATATGCATTAATTAGTGATTATTAGCATTAATTACAGTACATTACAGACTGCTAGCATTTTACACCATGGTTAGTAGCAACATTAGTCTGTTTTGTTCTTTATTATTACTGTTACAGTTTCAGAAATAGATGGCACCTTTAGACATTGCCCTGAGTAAAGGTGATGCATATACTGTGTTGCTCTGGAAGCAGCTCTCAGACRAACTCAGGAAAAAGTCCAAGTTTTCCTGGAAAAGACTGTGAGCACTAGGGAAGAAGACCGTGGCAGCAGTGATGAGGGCATCTTCCTTGGCTCTGAACATCACAGCAGCCCCACCAGGGTGGGACTGAGGTTGATGTGTAGAAGAGGAGAAACCAGGGCCCTTTCCTCTTCCAAGTCCCTTCCTGGATACTTGTTTGTAAATTATCTATAACCCACAAACAGAGCAGGATTTATTTACATTTAATATGTCTGTGCAAAGTCAAGGAAGAAACTTCACTCCTCTATCTGACCTGCAACGCTGAACTAGGCTCAAAACACCTCAGCCCTAAGTTAATTAGGTATTATTATTAAGAACTTAAAAGATTCCCTTTTCCAGAGTGAATGCTGGCAGTGAGAACTGTAGCATGATACATGTTGTGCAGAGCCTAATATAATAGTACAATAGTGACTCAGTTCTACTGAGAGCTCTCCTGGTAAATAACAGAACAGTAATATCAGACACAGGGGTATAGTTACATACTACATCCTAGTACAGTGCAGGTTATTTGCACTTCTGGAAGTTTTCTTCATGTAGTTAACAGATCACATGTAAAATAGATTCCCATTTCACATCTAAAACAAGTTTCTAGATGCTTTCTTGAATCTCTTAAAAACAAATAGGAACATAATTCTGAAATATCCACAATTCCAGAACAGAATTATGAAGACTTATCTCAAAATTAGAGGTGCTTCTACTCTACAGCATCAATAAGGGTGAAGAGCACACAAGTCAGCCTGTAACTCAATCATTCAAGTTTTCTATAAAGGTAGCCAAAAAATTGTCACAAACCTAACTTTTTTTTTTTCTATCTTGGCAATATGTGAGCTAAATAAGTAATGTAAATTGGGCAGGCAGGTGACCTTGATGAGAGTTCCTCTGAGAGAAGCTGTAGCACTGGTTAAAAGGAAGAAATTTTATTCTCAGTCTAGGAGAAGGAACAAATAACCTCCAAGAAATTTGTGCATTTGGAGCTGTTGTGAATGGGACCAGCTGTAATTGATCCAGTAGGATCCAAGTAATCTGGTAGTTTATTAGTAGTGACAAGTGTTCACAGAAATAACAAAAATCTCATCTTCATTAAAACCAAATGATCTGTAGAAGCAGAAGAAAAAATAAACAGGACTGATTCCTAAATAAAAGACATCGCCTTTGTATATATAGACTCTCTCCCATGTTTCTGCCCATTTGAGTTTGTGATAAGTTAAAATTATGAACCCAAAGGATATGTCTCACGCCTGCAGTGGCCAGAGATGTCACAGTGCTCTCCTGAATCTAGCTGCTCTTCCAAGGCCCTCAAAAGAACAAAAAATTTCTAAAAATGAACAGCAGCATGATTCTCAAAAAAGCTGAGCTGTTACTCTCAGAGTACCATACATATTCTTTGATAGGAGGAGGCAAAGATGTACTTTTTTATGACCTATTCAACAGTCCTCCCTTTCACAGGCAAGGATAGTCAGTAATATCATTAATAGGCTGCAAGACAGCACGGCAACTTCACAAGCCATATCAAGTATTTTTCATATCAGCCCACAAAATAATCATAGGACCAATTTCAAACCAAAATTCACTGTGTTGCACCTACATCCCAGACCATTCAGACAGTGACAGCATTGTCAGCATAGTAACATTTTTTGTTTGATCTTCTCTGTTAGTGACATGGGATCAGTTAAAAAGGACCAAGATCTAGGCTGAATATAACAACTGGGCTAACAGTAGCCGAGGACTATGTTTCAGAGCTCTCTAAGATTTCCTGGGTTTTAACCGAGATCATCTTAATGAACGGAGTTAGAGAAACTCAGTATTTTCCATCTGGTTTGCAGCTGTCTCTGATAAATGTTACTTGTGGTTGCAGTATTGATGATACATCACACACATGTACCATGACATCCCAATGGTGGTCACTTAAATCAGTATTAGGTCTCACAGAAAATTATTTCTCTCTGAGCGGGGCATTGACATTTCCTTTTTAAACCCCCTCACCCTTAGGGGAGTTTCTATCACCAGAGCTATTAACAGTGATCTGGATCTAAATACTATACTGTATTATCCGCATCCCGATGGCATAAAAATGGAAATTTCTGTAACATTCAGTCTTGACCTTTGGATGAAAACTATTCTTTCCCTAGTTACAGCCTGAGGTACTACGAGGTGTTTCTTTTCAAGCATAAAAGCAAAATGGTGATTTATGATTAGCATAAGAGAAAAACAGCTTGCCCACAAGTTTATGACAGGGTAAGTCTATTTCCATGCCATTATTAAAATAAATCATAATGTTGCTACCTACTCATACTTTCATGGTTAACATATCTGGGTGTTATTCTGGCATTGCTGTCTCCTTCTCCCTCTCCCCCTTATTTTTCTTAACACACAAATATAATGTGTATACTGTATATTTTACAGGAAACATACATTCTACAATTCTAAAAGGCATATGCAGTGGTAAAACTAATCCCTTTGTAGTTAAAATATGTCATATTTGATTTAGAGGTAGAGCTTCTGTTGCATATTTAGCACAATTTGCTCAGAAGGTAAAATTCATCCTTCTTTAAAATGACAGCACAAAGCATATGTGTCACTTCATTTYTACTTCAGTAACCTTTTTGAGGGCTAACCAGTAGCACAGGCTTTCCAACAGTTCTCTGCATAAGGTAAAAACAGCAAGGACCACTCATGGATGCAAGTGTGCCTCTCTTGAAACCCACAGTAACCACAGGCTGTGCTTTAATTGCCCCCATGGGCTCAGTTGCAAGCGAGTTTGGTTTGAAGGCAAGACTAGGAGAATATAAATATAAGTAAGTTTGTATTCTTTTGGTAAGTGGAGCCATCTGTTGCCACATCTAGAAAAATACGTGTTCTTATGGCAGCTTGTTGGTCAATGTTAGAAAACAGTCTCACCCACTTCTTTTGGTGACACGTGATACTATAATTCAGTTTAACATACCTATTGTTTGGGTTTGGGGGAAGATGGGATTTATTTGGGGTTTTATTTTTCCTCACACGTTGCTTGCTGCTCATCACAAGCTTGTTCCATCCTCCCCCCCCCAAAAAAAAAGAATGTTTATACATTTTTTTCATGGGTTCCAATCACAGTAGTTCAGTCCAAATTAGAATACAAAATTGCATTCAATTACAAGGAAAACTCCTATTGAATACCTTTAATAGGACTTTTCCTTGCAAGAAGAGTATAAGGCCAGTCGTGCTGATGCTGCCACAGTTGTAGCTATATCAAAGTTATTTGTATGCTGTTAACCACAACTGCAGATGCCATCAAAGACCTACCATGTGCACTGGACAATGGCAGTAAAATTCTGAAGATCTTGCTCCAGAAAAATCTTCTAGCAATTTCAAAACATTTTTGGCAGTAAGGTAAGCACCTGGATTTTGCAATTTATCCTTAGTCAGCAAAACAATAAAGCATATGCTAAAGTCCCACAGCATGTCCTTATAGTTAAATATTTAATTTTGCCTTGTTGGATAAGATAGATGCACRTGCTTTAATGTTTTTGTTGAAGTCACTGACCTGGAGCCAGAGATCAGCTAGAGATAAGTAACACATTTTTATTGCTGCAGATACCTTGCACAGGTAACTGTATATTAAGTCTTAATAACATCCACTGTATGATGAAATCACTTTTCATTTGCAGCCATTACATGTCTCCATTTACTAATGGAAGTTCAAATGCATAAAACTGTGAACTATTACATTTAAGTTATTACTATTGTATGATAGTTCATGCTTGTTCTCCATCCTTTTTATTCATTTAGATCCAAGCCTGCTATAACTCAGTTAATTTTCTTGATAGTGGATTTTCCCCCACATCCTCATACATTTGATATCATCATCGACTCTATGACTGTGATTATCTAGCAGTAAAAACAAAATTGTGATTAATTACTGTAGACAGGAGAAACAAATTCAAGTGTAACTTGTTTTCTGACATCTCCTTACTTTATTGCAGAGAGGCATGTGAATTCAATTAAATGTACTTTGGCCATTTATCTAGTTAATGTGATTCTTCAAGATCATTTGGCGCATGCAATAATATATAATCAATATGGCCTGCAAGAACCAGTCTGTGCTCTGTACAACACAAACCAGGAGGTCACAGGGACACGTAAGTGTTCATTTGGTTTGGGTTAGCTTTTAATGATGTACATCAGTGTTAAACCAAACAGCACAGAGCTATCTTGAAGTTTCACTTCACCAGAAAATGTTCTTTTCAGAGCACTGGAAATAACATTGATGACTTCTGTTAGATTCAGGAGTTATGTTTAAGTAAAACTTGGTTTAATTGTAAAGTTGGATAAGCAGTTGAGACAAGCGATATCTTCTCATCAGCAACAAAGTATAGTATTTAATATGCTACTTTTCAAAAACCTAGATGCAACAGAGTTTGAAAAGACTGAAAAGAATGCTCATCTTTTTTAGAAATGTGGGAAGATGGCATTAAGAGAGCTTAAACAACTCTTCCAATCTCATATGAGGAACAAATCTGGAGATCTACTATCAAACTTAAGATTACTATGTGAATAATGGAATATCTACTAGGTATACGTATCTACTACATGAATAATGTAATTCTTGCAGGAGCTAGTGATTCTCCACAGCAGGTCTGAAGTTTTACAATGGATTACTTTGCTGTTTAAACACATCAGCCTCGTTCCCTCCCTTTCTTTATTTTCATGGTACCATTTTACAGCCTTGCCCCAACCCACTCCTCAGAAAAACCAAACGTGTCTCTTGTGATGCCAAATTTTTGGTGGAACAGATAATTGTCAGAAGTGAAGGACACACCAGACTTAAAAGTCCAGACAATACTTTCTGCTGGACTATGCTAAATAAAGACATTCGCCAGAAGGATGGAGTTGACTGATGTGGTGTCAAGCTCATTAATGTTGGAGTAGCACTGAAGATGGATATCATCATGTTCAACCCTGTATTAGCAGCATCCATTATTCACTAAATTATTAAATTAATAGACAGATGGTAACAATGGGTGTATGTCCTCAATTAGTGAGAAGGAACTCAACTTATGGTCATCTTATGTCTATAGATTTAATAATTTATAGAATAATAATTTATTGATTCCCCACTATTTCTACAGAAGATAGAATTCTATTTCAATAACCATCCATTATTGTTGGAAGCTGTTATTACCAGGTATTCTGGTGGCTTTACATGCACTAATTGCAAGATGGACTAATCCTTCTGGAACTTCACTCTAAATGCTGGGACTGGAACACAATTAAAAAAAAAAWAAKAATATTGAAATAGCCTTACTGCAGCACAGTCACAAAATTGACCTCTAAAGAAATGAATGTATGAAGGGAGTAAATGGTGTTATGTTTCATTAGTTTGAACAGAACTCATTTGGCTCTTGYTGATTAATTGAGCTTTTCTAATTGAATAAAGTGCATATTTTACAAAATATATATTTTTGATAGGCATTATCTAAAGGRGAATAAAAGTTTTTTTCTAATTAAAGATAATCTTTCTATATTCAATCCCATGGCTTACATTGCAATATATTTTGATATAGCATCAAATAAGCAAACTGGGAAACACTCAACACAATTATTCACATGTAATAGCCATTTTCCTACTTCTGAATWTTATTATTCAAGTAGTGATAAGTTCCTTGAAGACAAATGATACCTCTCCCATATTTCACTTTACAGAGAAATCTGAAAAAGCTAGTTAAAATGAATAATTTTTTTTTTGATTTAATTATACATTTTGGATGAACTATTTTATGGTGTATAAAATAATAAAATATTTACTGGTCACCAGTTGCTGGCTACTTGTATGAATCTGCAGAGACGAGATGAAGAGGAGAATGAAAAAGCTGGTTTTCCATCCAGTACGACAGTACCTCCAGAAATGACAAAGTATATCTGTGCAGTGAAGTTAGCTCAGAAAGAAGTTTGTTTCTCATTTTGAGACTTCCCACTGCCTAAAAAAAAAAAAAAAGGATTCGGGGGATACGTGTATGACTAACAAGGGTTGAGAAGCATGGCATGGTGAAGGAATACTGAATGACAGTTTATTTTAGAATAGCCCTAGCTATTATTTTCCTTGAGCTGGTTAATGAAAATTTTGGCCGATTTTATAATGAACTTAGGTTCTGGCCTAAATTATTTGGAATGTGCTCTATAATATGCAGACTTTCACATTAAACAATGTGAGTCAGTTGGGAAGCAGCTGCTGATAGATGGAGGACCCCTATGATTGTTTTCTTCACTGTAACTGGTTCCTGAACAACAAATGGTACCACAACTAAATAAACTACAGAAATTTTCACAAATAGAGCAGTCCACAAATAAGCTGCAGTAGAACTGAAACTCTCCAGAGGCATGGGAGACAAAGGAAAAAGATTTAAACACTGCTTCTCTCTTGGTCGACAAGCAGCAAGTGAAAACAGAAAAGAAAACCAAGAGTAGCTTTATTTCTGACAATAGTTGACTCTGAAGCACTTGATGATGTTAATAGTTTTCAGTTAACTTGGCAGAAGAAGCTGTATTAYGGGCATTTGGAGAGAACTGTGCTCCATATAAAAGGAGAGGTGAGACATTTTTAAACGAAAAATAAAAAAGTACAGCAGCCTATCTAGCAATTTTGCAGGTGTTAACCGAATTCTTTATATGAAACTCAGTTGCTGTTGGGATGAATCTGGGATAAGACCCTCAGATGTGCTGAAAGACCCAGAATTAGTTTTTGGCACAGCCAACTGAAATTTGTTTTGTAATAACAGGCATTTAAAGCAAACTGAAGTTTCTGGATTAGTCTAGTCACAGTGCTCTGACATGATGTTTTGACACTGTCACAGTGATGAAGAACTCTACCACAGGAAAGCATCCTAAAGAAAAATACCATGGAKAGTACAAAGTCAGCTTATGCCCAGAAAAACCCTCCAACAGCATATGAATGGTAATCAGTGCAAAACAACAGAAGCCAAGGCTATACTACACATTTAGGAAAAGAAACTTGTAGCAACTGCAGTAAATAATACAACTTTTCAAATGTTTTGAAAACTAGCATAGCAGGCAAATGGTGGACCACAGGAACAACTGGAGATTTACAAATTCACAGGAGCAAAGGGTATGGTTCAGCACCAGATGAATAACCCATAAAGGCATCTATTAATTTTAAATCAAGAAGAGTTTGCAATACATTTAATACRGCAAAGGAAACTGTTAGCAAAAGCTACAGGTAGGAGGCATGTGAAAGATGGGGATAAGATGATCTTACCTCCACAAAAGCAGTAGGTGAACAAAGCAGAAGGGCAAATAAGACAACCATCACCTACCAAGTAAAAACAGAAGTGAGTATATCCACCATGTGGTTAAACTAGATCATGTATTTGGTTTCCTTGGAGGGCTTAAGCAAGAGAGGGAAGGCTAGCAGAAACCACTGAGAATTTTAAGGTCATCTTTCGCACAACTGGGAAACCCTCAGCAGAGCACAGGACAGGGACAGAAGTGTCCAGCTTTCCAGAATTCAGGTCACTAGGAGAATTCATTTCTGAGTTCCAAATAAGGGGGAAAGAAAGTAATTGGAGATCTGATCACATGGTGGGTTGATAGTTTGCCCCCTGGGCTTTATCAGCACTTTTAGTGCTCATTACTTAGTAGGTTTGATTTTTTTGAAAGGTGGCTAAATTTTATTGAAAGGTATCCTGAAGAAAACATGCTGATTTCTATGCTACTGCCTAAAAAATTTAAAGGGATATGACATGAACTTTCCAGATTTTTGCATTAAACAAAACACCAGAAACACTGATAGGACAGAAGAAAAAAAAACCTAAGCTGAATTAAAGTAGGTGTGGATTTGTTGCTGGTACAGTTTGCTGGGGGGGGAGGCAGCAAAGAAAAACACACACAAACAAGCTACCACCCAACCAGATATCTGTAGAGTCTCCCTGAATTAATATTCTTCCTCTCTGGAAATAGAAAGATGCTACGGATAAAGAAATGATTGCCTATTTCAAGCCTTTCACTGTTCATGTTACAACTATCTTCACGATATCTGACCACAGCACACAGTTTAATAGGCAGGAATTTAAGCAGAGGGAAGCTTTAGACATGTCACCACAGCTACCCGCTATTCCCAATAAAAGCACTGACAGAAAAGAGTGTCAAAATATAAAAGAGTTTTGTAAAAAGGCTGCCGAGGCAAACTCTGACATGTATTTGGGTCACACAATTACACARTAATAAAGTGCAAGCTGGCCTCTGATGACATTCTCTTCACTGAGACTGCTGCTGTTAGATGTTCACATCACAGTCCCCAAAGATAAGAAACAGAAAATACTTGGAAAAAAAATCCAGGCAGATTTAGGGGCCCAGAAACAGCCACAGCTTTCTCAGCAACACCGTATGGAGCAATGGTCAGAAACACAAGTGGGAGCAACAGAGAAAGTCTCTGGATGTTTTGAGATTCTTATCCCGGGCCTCCAATAGGAAGGCGGCACTTTTTCCAAAATCCAAAGACACAGAAGAAAACGGACATGGAGCTGACTGTCTCAGGCAAACAGCAACTCCAGCAGGCTGGAGCAGCTGAACCCCAGGACACAGCACTCCCCAGAAGAACAGTCTTAACACTTCCTGACAGCGCAGTAGCTAGTGTTTTAAGAGAGGTCTTTGCAAAAGCACACAGGATCCCAGAAACTAATCAAACATTTGTCATTAGTTTAATACAGAAGTTATGAGCATTAGCAATTCTGTATCGTGCTGTGTTTGGCTGGAAAAGGAAAACTTACATTTTTAGGAATATGCTAGTTAGAAACAGTCCAATACACAGACCCCAGTACCACCACACTGAACGGTCAGAAATCCAACCTGAATTAAGTTGATTTCTGTTGGACGCAACAGCAGAGCTTTGGGTTACATTTCAGGAAAATAAAGTACCTTAAATTATCTCTGGTCAAGGAACCACTTAAAGACATGCTTAATAGTAAGTGATTACTCCTATTGACTTCAAATCAACTTAAAATTAAAGCAAGACTTAATTTATTTCTGGCTTAAAAATAGAAGAACTATCAAAAATCTTTATACATGCACAGCACGATGTTTTCAAGCAGCAGAGTAACCATGCCTCAAGATCTCTTGGGGTCTCACTCCCTTTAATGGCTGCAAATATACATACTAACTGCTAGAGGTGATTGTTTTGAGTTCTGACCCCTTTTTGTTTTTTGTTGGGTGTCCATACTGCTATTGGATACACAAACGAAGAGTCATAAAGAAAGAGAAACATTTTCAGAACTGTTTAAAGGACATTTAAACTAGGTTTAAGTGTGTAATATTCTCATCCTTACTGAATTATGACCTTTTTACTTAAAGCTGTTAGCAATAATATGAAATAAACACATATACAAGGTATGAAGTTTTTAGTTTTTTCCCAACAAAACTTGCTAATTTAAGAAGCAAATTAACTTTCCTTGCAAGTAGTAGTGTACATCATGTATTAAGTGTACAATTACTGTGTAATGCGGCACAACTGTAAAATATTTAAAGTGATTTTCACTAATTTTAGTTTGGCAAAACTGCAAGATTTCTGATAATTCAAGCATTAACATGATGGAGGAAGTAAATCTCTGACACACACTTTGAAAAGACCATCACACAATTATCAGAAACTGTTCTTCTCTTCTTCATGAAAAGAGGGTTAAAATTTCCAGAAGTGCCTAGAGTATAAACCATACTTTCAAAGGCAGGTTAGCCACTGATAAGGTTACGCTGATGCTCAAAAGTTTCTTTTGAGCCCAGCAACTTCAGTTAATATTTTCTCTCAACTTCATTGCCCTCGTCCAAGTGCCCTAGTGGCCAACCACCTCCGTASACCTTAAGCAACAGTTTTGGTGGCAGATTCACCAGAGCAGAGYGTGCACGCAAGCTACTCCCCCGAGCTCATCCAGTTGAGTGCCAACTATACTTTCACTCTTAGCGTAAGCTAAGCGGCAGCTCACTAAAGCAGCATACCCTCCTTGCTGTAATTCTGTGAYGACTTAAGGTGCCATAGCAAGTTTTACCCTAGGTTTCTGCCCTACTTTCACCGTGCCATGATCACTTTACTGGCAGAAGAATGCCAAAAGGCTCCACTGGTCAAGCACTCTTAGCGTGAGCTCCAGGTGCAGGGCCAGCCAGTGCCTCACTGTGTCGTTCTCCCCACTAAAACAAAACAAATCACCCTAACTGCATCAGTGTGACATTATCTGTATAATCTTATTTAAAATAGATAGTTCTGCTGTCATGGCTGTGTGGGTGGAGATGTGACTCCTCTCTGTTGGTAACAGAACGCTGCAGTGCAAAAATTGCTAACCCAGGTTGAAGCAATACAACCCCTGTTCCGTGGGTGCAATTTAAACAGGAGGAACAAGTTATTGTTGAGCACCACACCTTCCTAACAGTACAAGGGCAAACACACTGGGTACCAGAATGGCTCCTCTAAGGTCCTTCTGATTTCTGGTGCCTAGCTCCTTCGTACAAAGTTAGAAAAGAGAAAATCCCTCCCCTGACAGCACTGCATTCACTTCTAGAACAGCTTGGACAAAATCTAGCAGAAGACAAGGACAATCTTTGCTAAACAATAAATGTTTTTAAACTGAAAATTTTCCAAGCAGAGAAAGCAAATAAAGTGCACTAGCAATTTCTTTTGTATAACCATTGTGATCTCAGCACTATAATCTAGCTCCTTGTTTGAAAAAAGAAAACTGTGAAACAAAGACAATGGATCATTCTTTTGCTCTGACTGTACCAGCACTTAACACCATATATTTCAGCCAGGTCTGATGTTTTCCACAGTTAACAATTTCTCCTATTTCTTCTGTTACAGTGACAATGCTTATAGTATAGGTCCTAATTTCTGCCTATGTTTCCTGAAACTTGACCTTTCCCCCCCCCTAAAAATAGTAGGTGTAAGAGAAGGAAACAGGTCTAATTAACTGAACTCCAGCTGTGCTCAGTTCTCAGCCAGCGTCTGGTCCAGAGTCTAGACATGGAAGAGTACGAAGGGAACAAACACGAGCATAAACCAGAGACGAACTGTGGAGCTCACTCGGTTCTAGAAGCACAAAGCACCGCAGACAGGTAAACTGTATATAAACTCAGGTGTTCCTACATAAGCTCCACGCTGCCAAGCAGAAATACTTCATATAGAGCTACAAAAGGGAGGGGGGAAGGAAAAAAAAGAAATTATATATTGCTCATCAACATCCCCTCCAGCAGCCTGAGTGACATTTAAAGTCTTTGAAAGGATTCACATTGAGTTACTCAAGAAAATACACAGTAGCCACCCTGCAATAACCTGAATATGAAGGAAGAAGAGATTTGAGAGGGAGGACAGGAACAGAGGTATCAGGAACATAAAAAGGGTGATGAGAAGTGTGAAAAGGATCTAACAGACTTCTTATAAAATACAGAACACCAGTGAGATAAAATCTCTAAGTAGAACTTGAAGCTTTTCTAGCTTCTCTGCACCTATAAAATATAGAGACAAAACTCTTCCTCATGGTATTCTGGACATGTCATTTAATCCCTAGGTTTTGGCAACATCTAGTCAGGATCAGTGAAGCAATGAATAAAGTACAGAAACCTCCTATTCACACAGTGGGTCAAAAGCACTGTCAACACATCAGGCCTCTCTAGACAACAAACAAACAAACAAACTCCCCACCCCACCATTTTAAAGACAAGAAGGGTTTGTGGGGTTTTTTTGATTCAAAAAGAGAGAGGAGATTTTGGTCAAATTCTCATTTTTAGACTTATCATATTTCAGTTAAGCAAATGCTCAAGTCTAATACTAAAAGAAATAATTGCATCTCCACACTTCTGTATCTCCACCCTGTATATCCTGCATTTGCTACCTGCAACACAAAACAGTAAGATGTAATATAGATAAAGATGCTTGAGATATGTAACCGCATGCAACACAACATAACATGCTATTGCCAAATTGTGGAAAAGTCCTTTGTATAGAAAATGAGTCACCTGAAGGAAGCCACTCACAGAAACATTTAAGATAGGTGTTTGATGATGGCTGGAATCTCTCAGTGGGTATTTATGAAGGATTAACTACAGAATTGTGCCTTCTGTTTGCAGGTAAACATTGCAGGATTTGGAGACACCAGGACTTGCACGATGTGTTATTAGCCCAGTAATGTAACCATTAGATTCACATGACAATGCTGTTACGGGGAAATATGATTTAGATTCAATATAGCTTATAGCTGTATATTCAGTCGGGAAACAAGTAAGCAACTGAGTCTTGGTTAGGGGGTACGGGCACAAAGACTATGAATAACACTGAGATTCAATTTGGATGTGTAATTCTCAAGGGATATGTACATAGCCTTTGAGTAAAAACCTATAGGTGTGTGAGTGCATGTGTGTGTATGTATGTATACACACAGGCACACTGTAGGATCAAGGACAAGTGCATGATTGAGATAAGACTATAAAGAAATAAGCCTTGAATCCTTAAAGACAGTCAGTCTACTCAGAGATCACACACACTTTCCACACCTTCACTTTCCATTCTCCGACTCTGTCTTAACTCGTTACCTGCAGCCTGACACAAGAAGGTGAGCAGTCGATGGCCACGTTTCTGAAGCATGATTTATCCACCCATTCCACCTCATTTTTCCTCTGTAGTATCCATCTTGCCCTTCCTCCAGGCTGTGCCACTTTGAAAAGACTGGGCAGACATAAAGCAACCAAGCTAGCAAGTTTTAAGAATTATCCCTTCACCACTCTACTCGCAGAGATACAATGCTTTAAGTTAACTTACGCTGGCCTATGCAAAACTCTTATTTTGTGTAGCAATGGAAGAAGAATGCCAACATTGCTAGCAACTGTTTCTTGGACACTGTGTAGTAAGTTCTCAAATTGTCTTCACCTGATTTTTGATGATGGCAACATTGCTTAGTTACTTCACATCAGAGTAAGTATTTACCCATCAGAGCAGGGTATTTCTAGGTCCGAAATTTCCTTTGCCTACTATCTGCAGAAAATAAGGGTGTGGGGGGGAATGTTTTGTTGTCCCTCTGTATCTTGTTAATGGGACCAGTGTTGCAGTATGACTCCCCCCCCCCCCCAATCACCAGGGTACCTGTACTGGACAAAGACATCAAAATAGAGTGTGCTGGACAGAGTTTACCAGGTAAGTAAAGCCTGTCCTACTCATCTATGGCTGGCCATTGGAGATAGGATCCTGAGCTGGACAGACCTCTGGCCTTGGACAATACAGTCTCTGACAGCATTACAAGAAAAGCAATAGCTAAAAGAACTTCGATCATGTTATTCTTTGTTGTTTCTATCTCATATGAGAACATATAAATAACCAAACCAAATCACCAGTGGGAAAGGTCTGACAAACCCAGTCATAAAGAGAGATCAATCACGATTCAGAAGAAATGTTTACTAAGCACATCCTAGCCCTAGTATAAAAAACGACACTGAAAGTGTTCTAGTATCACAGTTCAATAAAATTCTGTACATCTTTCCAAATGATTCTTTCCATAGCTGCATACTACTTCCCAGCTCAGTCTCATTCAGAATACAACACTTGCTTCTTCATACGCTCATATACCTGTAACTGGCATACTCTCAGGTTCCTACTTGTTTCTTGGAGCAGAGGTTAATCTTCCTTAGAGCCTTGGGTTTTATTCCCATTTAATTATGCTCAAGAAAATTCTTCTGAATTGCATGAAGCTGCTTTGGAAATCAAGTGGTGATGCTCAGAGYACATTACACTTGACCTACAGAAAAATCCCCAGAAAGATTTTTTTTTTTTAACTCAAAAGTTCATCCATTGTTACTTTTTAGGCCAGTAGTTTTCAAATGCCTGAACTTACTGTTTATGGCTACAGAATCACAGACACTGAGTCTAAGTAGAGCCTTATTGATTGTTGCAGACTTAAATAGATGCAGCATTACAAACAGCTTCTTTTGTAGCTCATCTTCCTGCACTTAGGTGTAGTGTAAAAAGCCAGCTTATGAACATAGTGTTCATAAACTTCAATGGTTCATTTAATGAGCAGGTGGATGTTGCTCTGGTCTGTGGATCCTGAGGAAATACATGTTAACCTTTCAGAAACTGAATAAGGCAGGACAAGATACTAGTTTAAATACAAACCACGGCTAAATGCACGTAACTTGTTCTGAAGGTATTGAGTTCCAGCTGGATGAAATAAGTTCTCTTACCTTGTTTCAAGTGGGAGCTTATGACTGTCAGATTTAGGTAAGTGATTGGCAACACGGATGTGCAAAAGCAGGCACAAGTGCAAAGCACGGAGAAGTCCCATAATTAAGCCTCTGAGCAACGCTTAGCAAAGATGCCACTGAACAGCCAGACCACACTGGCCTAGAAGGAAACCCCATGGAAGGGCATAAGCCTATGTTTAGGAAGAAAACAAGGTCTGTCTTCTCATCTGCTGCAGACACTACTTCTGGAGTATTATTAATCGAGTGACAGAGGAGCAGACCTTAGAGATATGGATACTATTTATGGATAGGAACAGGACATATCAAGCCTCTACAAGTCAGTCCCCCAGGCTACTAGTAGGGTCAGAAGTTTCTTTCTCCTCACCACTCATGGTAACAGCAAGGAAGGCTGCAGCATTCTTCTATTACAGAATGGGATGGAGACACTGACATGACAAATGTGCTCACAGGCCTTAGCTGCTGTGGGTGATTACTGAATGTAGCCCTTCACTCAAACTTTGCTTTAAAGAGGTCTTAAAGTGTGTATGTTTAGCTATTAAACTGATAACCTGTAAATGGTAACCTGTAAAAATTTGTAATAAACTAAGGAAGACACTTCCATACATGTTTGCATTCAACAGGATCTACTACAAATACAGCTTTTAAAGATCTTTTAAATACATCTGTAGGCAGTTTGACATGATTTGATGTGTATCACCTTTACCCTTCTAAATGTATCACCTTTACCTTTCTAATACACAAATAAGAATGTAAGGAGCATAATATTCAGATAGATTCATGCAGAGGTAGTTGACTGATGAGTTCACACCTGGTTTCTTGAATTTTTTGTGCTGAGAAAGCAAACAATCCCCGAGTATCTAGCAGAGGACAGAAAGATGAGTTTGGAGGCCATGAGGCACAAGTTTGCAGGTTTCTATTCCTTTTTACTACGGCAAAAACAATAATATCATATTGGGTATCTGGAAGACTTTCACTAATGGAGTGTGCAGCCTGCAGATACAATCAGGATAAATGCAGGTTCATTACATATTCAAACATGAGATGTATTTCGGCACTAGAAGATAGCCAGCAAGTTGGGCGTGTTAAGGGAGTTATGCAAAATAATTTCTCATGGGAAACAGCTCATCTATAGAGCAAATGCAATGCAAGACAAGTAAAATACAAGCAAAATACAAGCATCTTATTTTCCTATTTCTGAATTTGTCGAGTTATACAGTATAGAGGGAGCAGCACAGAGGTGCAGTGCTGAGGAGAGGTAAGAAATAAATACAATCAAAATTGCTAGTGCTTCTGATAAACAGCCCTCCTCCCACCCCTGGAAATCAGAAGTGGGCTCAAACTCCATTTGTACTAAATCACATGAGATTCATTATTCCATCTGAAGCACAAAGCATGTGTTAGCACTAAATCATTTCAATGAAATCTAGAATATATAATTCATTCTATGCTGCCTCCTCCCCTGCAGATTTTTATTTCATTAATGAAAAACAAAATTTGTTAAAAAAAATACTGTTCAGCACTTTTACTTAAAAAATGCCTTGATCATAAAGAAAGCAGCCTCATCAGCTAATGACATTTCTTGATTACTTTCTATTAAAATGGACAGAAAATATGGCTTGGCAAGTGGCAATTTAACCTTTTAATTAAAATATACCTTTCCCCCCTCCCTCCCTCTCTTCCTCCACCCCTTTTTAGATATTTATTATTCATATTTTCTGCTCTGAAAGCTTTTACCAAGGAATAATCTGATGAAAAGCAAAGCCTGATTCCATCCCAACAAGAAGTAATCCAGGAGTGCGAGGAGACTGTTGACAAGATGTTCCATGGCCTCAGCTCTCTATTCCATGTGTTTGTGCACAGTTACCAGGAGGGAAGACAATCAAAACAGTTTCTGAACAGAAGAGAGAACTATTAGCAATGCGTTTTGCATCTCTGCTGCTTCTGTAGACCAACAGTTGTCCTTCTGGCAACCACTTCCATGTGAGACAAGCAGCTCGGTACTGCTCTCTGCTGCTTGTTTCAGCTTTTGCAACAGTACCAGCTTTAAAACTTATTGTTTGAAAAAGAAATCTATGAGGTGTAGGGAGCAAAACAGAAGAGTATGATTGGTTCAAATACTGACTTTTACAGCTAAATTTCAGTCCAAACCACTTCCCATTCTTTCCTTCTCCCACATTTGTATGAGACTTGCTCTCTGAAGTGTTTCCCTTTTGAATTTTAGAGAGGGAAAAATCCTGTTTTTAGAGTTTGGCGCCTGATCTTATACGATACTCAAACTATCTAGCATCCATTTTTTCAAAGAAGAATGCGCACAATAAAGAACACGTTATGCATTATTTGTCAGTCCCATACATTAGCACACTGTGGCTGAATGCAACTAAAGTCAAGCTGTTGTTTTTAAAGCAAATGAAAATACTAAGGGAGTGTGGGGCAGGAGGTGAGTGACAGCTACTTATGGAGCAGGAAGCATTTGTAACAGTTGGAAAACATAGCTGATGCTTTCTTGCTTCTTAGCATGTTTTAGCTAAATAACCTGGGGCTCAGTCAGCCACTGTGGTCTTAGGAGGTATGAGAGAAGCTGTTTTCAGTCTAGTAGTAGATCTGCAAATGCAACCGGACAACCACCATTACATAGCAAGGATGCAAGACGAGATAACTGGAATAACACAAAGCTCTCAGTCTCGTCTTATCTACTACTCTGGGAACTAATGCATCAGAGCTGGCAAAGYTGCTCAGCTCCACTTCAAAAGTCTCACAACAACATATCTTGTCTGGAGCAGCAGTCAAGGCAGTACATCATATGCTGCCATAAAGAGCCAAAGAATGGAAGCTAGCACCTTGCCTGGTAACTGAGGTCTTTTCCTTTAAYAGGCACTAGTAGAAGACTTTGATCAAATGCCCTGGCCACCACTGAAGCTGACAGTTCTGCTGTTAAAAGATTTACTGCTATTAACAGCACACAAGAGCACAATATACTGGAACCTGTTATCTACTGAACATGTGAGAAGGGGTTGAAAGTGAGGCATATGCATATTAAGCCTAATATGCTTTAATAGCAAGTGTCAGAAAATGTCAAGAAGGTTGCTGAATATTGCAGATCATCATCTTCCTCTAGACTCATCTGATCCGAAGCATTCAGGCGAGCGGTACAAGAACTCTCTCAGTCAGAGTAGGAAGGCAGATCCCACGCACGCAACAGCGTGAACRTGCCCTCCCTGATGTGCTTCCAGAGGAGCCTGCCCTCGTTAGCCAAGGAGCTGCAGGCAACTAAGAGATCAGAGATATTGCCAGCTCTAACAGGAGGCTAAAAAATTGGGCAGGGAGGATCATCGTGAAGCAACCAGACTTAAGAGCTCAAGTTTCAGCTGCAGCTCTTTGATCTGTGTGAACTCCCCGCCTGTAAAATGGGGATATCTTCCTTCTCTCTCTCTTCTACTCAGAACACACAACTTCATTAAAGCAGGAATCACACATTTGTGCAATAGTTGCCACAAAAAAGCTTGCTGACTGCAGTCAGTCTTTGCCGAGACTTCCAAGTCCCAGTAAAATACAAGCAACAAACAACAGTAAATTCAAAAATGCTCCTTTCCCAAATGAGTGCGTTCTGTTCAGGAAATTAAAAACAAACAGTACTTCTACATTTTAGGCTGACAGCCTGTGTGGTCAGGGATTTAAGACTCCAGAAATACTTTGTAAGAAGTACCAGACCCATATCTTTAGTATGGCAAGGGTGATGGAACAGAGATGGGGCAGGACAGTTTGGATTTTTCAGGTAGTTTTGTATTCTCCCTTGGTGCAGGTTTCAGCTCAAGCACCTGAAACACTTCCACTTTGTTCTGGGGTGTAGGATGAGTCTCCCATACCAGTTCTGAATTCTACTCCTGGTGTTTCTGGGTGTTATTACAAGTGGCTATGAAATGTGCTTTCTGGAGGTTAATGGGTGCAGCCTGGTCCATTCAATTCCTCTTGGCATGCAACTTTCATTGCTTCAGTGCTTAGGAAATGAAGAGGGCCTTGTTTTAATTTTGCACCTAGTATCAACTCCGGTATTTCCACACTTGCAACAGTAACAAAATAACACCAAGAAAATTAAAAGACATGCTGCAGAGGGACAGCTGATGGCTTTAAATTAAACACTCAAGTTTTATCATCACTCTAACTGCAAATCTTAAGGATATAAGCAAACCATCAAACATGGTTCCTATAATGCAGCAATAGCTAGATATTCTTTATAACAATGGAGGCACTATTCAGTATCTCAGTTATGGTGTTCAGATGCTGGTCTATTGCCAAAGCCCGAATACGAAAAATGTCTCAGCCCCTTAGAATTCACAACACTTAAAGCCAGAGGAAATTTAACATACCTCAACCAGTGGCAGGTGCTTATATAAGCCAGATGTCTCATCAGGGCTTGCATGGGAGGAAAATACAGGATAACATTTTAAGCCACTGATTTTATTTGCAGCATAATTGCATGGACCTTCAGACAGAGCAGTTTTGGGGAAACCAGGCCTGGCAAAGCTGTGTTGAAGGGGAGACTAGTCTGCAATGGTTTGGAGTTAGCCAGTTGCCCCATGGGAACGCTCATCCAGATGAAACAGGCATGCAGTGGCAGGGCCAACAATAAAAATTATTAGAGAAAGTGATTCATTTCCCCTTTTTCCTTTTTTGCACCATCTGGCAGCATGAATACAAGACTAGTAGCAAAAAAATGCAGTTGTGTTCAGCCTGACAAAAGCCAGCTAACAAGGACTGTTTTCAGTGACAGAGAGCTGTAAGCATGTATCTTGCGCTAACTTAACTCCAAGGAACCGCCAGATTTTTTCCTGTTGAGCAGCCCATATGGCACACCAGCAAGTAACTTTAAATAGTGACCTACTGAACAAGCAAGGACTTGAAAAACAGTCCACATATTTTGCAGGGTTTGTATACACTACATCCATTTACTTCCAATGAGTTACAAATAGCCCAGTTGTTCAGTGTCCAAAACTGTTCATTTACAGGAGAAGCAAAACTCAAAAAGGAAACAGGGTGCCTCACAGACAACTTCTAGAACCGCATCCTAGTGCTTCCCRAGACTGGTCTCTATTCCTGTCTCTAATGCTGGCCTTACACAAGCCATTTCATTCCCCTAAACCTGTGTGTGCATTCATAAATGGGGATTGCAATGCCTCCTTTTTCGGTAAAGCACTTTGTGATCTGCAGGTGAAAGGTGGATGTTATTACCATCTGCAGGGCAACAAGAACGAAGACCTCTGCTCACACAAAATTCCATTTTGGCCTAAATATGCCATATTTGGTGAACAGGGCTCCATGGATTTCCCTATTAGTCTGACAGAAATCAGATTTAAAATACTCTCAAGGTGTCTCACTGCCTCATGACCATTGCTCCCCTATGCTGGCTCGCAGAGGCTGAGGACGTGCAAAAGGGTTATGTTAGCTTTCAAGGAAGCGCTCCCATTCTCATTCAGAAAAGGGAGGAGAAGAGGACTGTTACAGGGGCTGAGTCACTTGGCACACCCTGTGGTCAAGGCCTTGCATGTCTTCCAGCTGCTCCGCAGTAGTAGATTTTCCCATTTAAGTAGTTGCAAGCTTTCATTCACTCATTCACTCCTGTGTGAAGGCTGTTACAAAGGAAGGAATAGCCCTTGAGCCCTTGGGTTACCAGRAGGAAACCACCAGCAGAAAATGTGCTTTTAACCTCATTCCCTTTCCACCTAAGACACTGATTTGGACTAGCTGCCTGCTTTTCACAACCAACTTGTTATATCATAATCCATCAAACTTTTAAAGCATTACCTTCCTGAGAAAGGCTCTATTTCCTACAGCACACGGATTAAAATAATACCCCAAACAACACACTGTACAAGCCCAGGGAAGAAGAATTTGCTTCGCCCTTGACTAGCTGCTGGAACAAAAGGAGCTGCTTGCAGCAGCCCTGAAGCACTAAACCAGGCAGAGGAACCTCAGAAAACAGACAGATCTTTATGCACCTAACACCTACACGGAGCTGTAAAGGAACTCACTAATTGCAGCAGAAGACATGCTGTCTTTCAGTTGTTTTAAGCGCGAAGCTCTCTTGCAAGCCTTCTACAAAGATTTCAAAAGATTCCAGTTAAATCACCAGATCTAAATCCCTCCCCTCCCTACCCCCCCCCCCCCCCCCCCCCAAAACTTGGAGGATCTTTAAAACTCAGATCTGAACTTCGCAGAAGACTACAGCTCTATTCTAACACAAGTTACTTAGGCTGTTAAATGAAACAGACGTACTTACCTGTTGCATCATTTACAAATCAAAGCACTTAAAACCCAAGCAGTGAATATTAAAGAACATCATAAATTTTACATTGCCTACATAGCAAACATACATTATTCATATATTGGTCATATTTACATAAAAGGAACAAATTTCATCATCACAGAATACCCTTAACTCTGACCTGAAGATTTTCTCAATGTATTTGTTGTACTAGTTTTAGTCTTTAAATATTTTATATTAAATGTTACATGGGAAATACTATCATTCGTTAACTTTATCAATTGACAATTTTAATTAGACTTTCCAGAGAACAGCACTGAACATATACTTTCATAAAGTGTATAACAGTGTTGATTTATGGAAAAATTATGCATCTTGATTTGCATTTGGGAATGATTAAAGTATTATTAATGTGTAGATACATCTTTTAAGTTTGTATTGGGATTATAGTTGAAGGTTACTTATGAAAATAAGCTTTTCATCCTTCAAAACTCCTGACTCTGCATTTGAGCTATCAGTTTCTGCTAGCTGTCAGATGTAAAAGGATCCTTAATATTCCTTCCAATCTGCAACCAGATAAGAGAACTGTATGGTCAAACACAAAAGCTCCTTTCTTCCAGGCAGTCACACATGGGCTTACAGTTGTTACCTAACAGCAGACCCACTGGACTCAGTGTGTGGAGCAGGATTAAGATTGATGTAAGCTGATGAAATGCATTTCTCAATATGCATAGAAAAGTAGGATCGGAAGGGACCTCCTTGGTCATTTTTCTTCATACTTACAAGAATATAAAATATTTGCATACTGAATCATGCAGATGGTGTAAAGTTAATGATGTAGTTAAGTATTCATCTGTTTAATTCTCTTTGCTTCTGTTGCCTAAGTATTTCAATACAATAATATAATTTAGCTGTTCCACTAATTCTAATGCAAATGGGATGGCCTGCAAAATTTGCACCCAAATCAACATCCACCTATTAATCACTTCAAATGTTCTATTGTACTAATAAGATAAAAAGAACCTATGTTAAATATACATCAAAATGTTTTGAGGATTATGTCACAGTTTCCCTCTTATTTCTCTGAAACATATGCAGAACCATCCAGTTCTGATAATCTATAATGCTTCAAGCCCAAACCCAACATTTAAATTCACCTGTACTTCTGGATAATCAGGCTCTAGATCTAGACACTATTGAGTTAGCACATCAACCACATTTACCAGCCTTATTTCAACACAGCACCTATAGCTTTTGTTCTTCTTAGTGCAATATGTGGTATTGCAAGTGCTTTCTGGCAGAGYGGTTTTTGCTAGCATTCTGTCTTGATAAACTTTTCAAAAAAAAATAAAATCTATCTATATTGAAGACATAGTTCCCATTTTGAATCTCATTCATTTTTGTTTACTGGTGGGAAATGTGTGTATGAGACAGGAAGTTGAAGGTGAAATAAAAACCAATTAGAAGACAGCAAGAATGCGTACATTTGAATGAAACGTGTAAAAGTATGCAAGTCGATACAAGAGAAAACTATCAATTTCCTTATTGTGACTATATTAGAAGACTCTAGCATCTGCTTGCCAAAAGCATGAAATCAGTCATTCTTTTCTTTATCATTATAGATTATGGTGACATGACTTAGATATTCTATGAGGGGAGATCTAATTATCAACTGATGAGTCATGCTATATAATTTGAGTTGTAATCAGTCACGTTCTAAATGTTCTAAAGTTACATGTTGGTAATTATCCACTGTGAAGGGAAAGATGCGATGATTTATTTTTCAAACTGGCAGTGCCATCTGATACATTCAAGAAAAGGCTACAAAAAGAATTAACTGTGTGACAAAATATTTACACAGTATGAAACCTTCTATAGGTTTCTATCTAGACAGCTAGGTAAAAAGAATGTTTCCACATTTTACCATCAACTTTGTAAAAGTTTATTGTAGACTTCTCATTTACAGTCTTTCACCATTCCTCTATTATTCTGCCAAGCAAAACATCTTGGATAAAAGTCATCTCACATGATCTTACAGTTGTCTAATTTCCTAYCAGTTCTTTAGGTTCCCTCAGTCATAAATGAGGGGGGAAAGTCACCTATAAAGAGTCTCCTTTGACCTGCTTTAAGATAAGAGGCCCTCTTTTCCCTTCTGCTGTCTACTGATGATATGGACAGATAGATGCCCAACTTTCATACAGCCCAAGATACTCTGTGGCAGCTATGAGAAGGACAGAGTATTTTAGTGTTGCAATACGTGGGCACTGTGACAGTAGCCAAAACGTCTCTGACTTTCTCCATGCAGGTACACAAGGACCATAATGTGGTTTCATGTCACAGTGATTTTCAAATACAAAGAAGCTTGAGTATTAGATGTTGTAAACTGGTATAGAGGCATGGGACCAAACTACTTCACACTGTGTCTAAAGGGCCCATACCTATCTCAAAGGAAATTTATAAAAAAATTATTAATATTAGGCTTTTCTAGAAGACCTCCACTGGGAGGTCTTAAAAATTATTAGAGAAGTAAATTAAAAATGTCAATATCTCTCTCAGAAAGGTATTTCCACTTTACAGACAGCAAAACTGAGGTATGAATATGTTCTTAAGGTAAAACAAAAGAATTCTGGATTTCTGAGGGGATGGTGCACTTATTTCCCTCAGGATCTTTACAAAGTGTAAATGATCCTGGAATCTGCAGTCTTCCCATGGAAAGAAGTCCATTGCCCCCCACTGCACACACACACACACACACACAATAAACTGAAGACAGACATCCTCATCTAAATTATCAAATGAAAAATGTTTTTATGAAAATAAAACTCCATTCACCATGAGAATTAAGGAAAAAGGGGGTGGGGGGGGACCAGAATTAGAGTTTTAATTTGCCTTAAGTAATAAAAAGCAAACAATGCTCGTGTGAGAGATGTCATGAAAAGACTGCCAAAGCTTGTCCACGCTTCAGACTATTACCCACTGCTGCTCTTCCATGCGGGTGCTAATGACACCAAGGGCAAACTGGAGACCATCAAGCAGGATTTCAGAGCTCTGGGGATAGTGTCAAGGGTCTGGGAGCCCAGGTCATCTTCTCCTCCATCCTGCCAGTGAGGGCGATGGATGAGAGGAGGAGGAGACAGACTTTCCAAGTTAACAACTGGCTGCGCTGCTGCTGTTGGCAACAGGGTTTTGGTTTCTACGACTATGGGACCCTGTTTGAAGATTGACAACTGCTGGGGAGAGATGGGATCCACCTCACGAGGCGGGGCACGCGGGTCTTTGCCAACAGGTTGGCCAACCTGGTAAGGAGGGCTTTAAACTAGGAAAGATGGGGAAAGGGGAGAGTTATAGTGCCAGGGTAGTTGGCAAAAGACASCTCAAGTCAGGACACCTCCAGCAGGTGAATGCAGCCAGGGAAGTGCGCATGGGATGTGGCTATGGAGGACCCTCTTTTACCCCTCCTGGGAAACC